>NW_021579361.1:82310-164194 GCF_001605985.2 Dendrobium catenatum
GTCTTCCCCTCCGGCCTTCAAAATATTCCGCCTCTAACCGCATATCTCGCGGCTAAAAACACGATAAAACAGCAACGAAGAAGCGACGACGGCGGCCAAGAATCCAAACTGAATTCAGATATTTCACCTAAGGATTAGCTCGTTTGAAAGAGCTTTCCCTCGCTCCTGCCATCGAACCACCGTGTGTCCTTCCTTCTTTTGCGAGGTGGAGAGAGGGGGCGAGCCGGTTTCGGAGATCAGGCCCCGCGGTGGCCACAACGCGGGTGAGGTGGCCATCACCACAAAACAAATCCCTGCAAAGCAATACTTCGTCGGATCTGGTTGAACCCTACCGCGAAGCTGCGGGAGGTGGCTGATTCCCTATGATTGTGGTGATAAGTGAGACGGCGATGACGAGCTGTAGGCAGCAAATGGGGGTAGTGTGGGTCGTGGGGTGCGGGGAGGCCCGGGGGCAGTGTGGGTGGGGCGAGAGGAGGTGGCAGGTGGGAAAAGGAAGTAGGCTGGGGGCTGAGCGAAGGCGGCGGAGGCGGCGAGGATTGTTGAGCGGGCTCGGCGGCGGGCGCGGGGTGGGTTCGGGGCAAGTCTCGATAGATTACGGCGAAGGCGGGCAAAGTGAAGAGGGTATCGTGATGAAGTTGTTGTGAGCCGAATGGAAAGCGTGTTCGAATATTGTGTGGATACCGATGGTTGGAGGGGATGGTGTGATCGTGGTCGAGGGCGGTTGATGGTCTTTCGAGGGCCGCATGAGAGAAGTGTCACATGGCGACTCTCGCAGGGAGCCGAGATTAGCAATCAGGAGGAGCTCCAGGTGGCGGAGTCTTGGGGAAGGGGAACCAGGGGAGGACGGTAGGATTTGGGATGGAGGGAGAAGAGTTTTGATGTGGTTGAAGAGATTGCCATAGTGCGATAAGCAGGAAGCCGAAGCGGGGGCGACATGGCCATTAAGGTGGTCCCATGGATTGAGTAGGAGGTGACTGAAAGAAGGAAGGAAATGGAAAATAGGGTTCTGTGATGGTGGTTACCATTTTAGAGAGGATTCAGGTAAGTGGACGAGGCTCGCAAGGAGACTGAGATTGTTTGGATTTAAAGAGGAGAATGGAGGGGAAAGAGGAACTAAGGGTTGTTGAGGAAATGAAGGGCGAGGAGGAGAAGCAGATGGTCATGATTCTCTCTAGATTTGTTCCTAGAAGAAAAAAGACATTTGGACTCTTGGGGGGACTTTTTCTTTGTTTTTCATACTTTAGTTTTTTTATTTTTATCTTTTATTTTTTCGATCCGGGAAGCATTGGTTTTTATGTCCTCTGTCGTTTGTTGTTGTTGTAAAAAACTTAGTGTTAAAAAAATATTTAATGTTTTAGTCTGGATTTTATTTAAGAATTATAATAAGTTTTAACATTTTTAATTTATTAAATATATGTTAAATGCTTAAATTTTATTTGAATATATATAACTTGAATATAAATTTATTAATATTCAGAACATACTTTTTTTCTCTAAACTATCTGGATTTGGAAAATTTTTTAGTTAGGACATTGTTGACTCAACTTTTACTTTTTTTAAATTTATTTTAAAAATAGAGTATGAATAGTTTTCTCTAAAATTTTTCTGCATACAATATTTATTTTCTTAAAAATTTAAAAACTTTCTCTCGCTATTTTTAATTATTATATAGTATATATTATATATATATTATATTATGAGGTTATATACTTAGATTAGGTAGGGAAGCTTGCACTTGATATTACTTAATGAGAAGATTAGTTTTTTTTGTCAAAGTTTAAGAGACCTGCTTATAATAAGCAACCAAATTGGGCGGTTTCTGTGGGCAGGAGCTTTGAATTGCAATGAGCTTACAACAGATTAGACGGAAAGAGCCAAACATTCTAGATGGGCTGATTGGCGGGCGTTGCGCTGTGCGACGCTCGTCAGGGGGCCGCTGCGCACCGTGTAAATGCATTGTCTAAATTTTTATATTTTATTTTTTGAGTATTTCCTATCATATATTATAGAAACTTATATAAACAAGATCTAGAAAATATGTCAGTTTCAATGTTGATCATGTGCGACTGATTGATTTGACTTGATTTGATTGACATGCATATTGCTTCTATCGTGCTTTGATTTCAGTTGTAGGCTTTGGTGACCTGCTGGGCTATTTAAGCTCATTATATGTGGTTAATGATTTCAGGTGCAGAGCCTCCCGCGTGAAGCTTCTTCGGTTACTAGTGTAGTTTTGCTTCTTGTAGCCTTTGGCAGGCATTTGTTTTTGTAGCCGAATGGCTATTGTATATATTCTTTTGGACGCTCCTTTTGACTGTGTATATGTTGAAATGTGAATTATAGTAGTTGCTGTATTTCTTTTCTTTAATGCAATTATCTCTGGATGTCTGTATTGATCCGAACGAGAAAGAGACGAAAAAGAAGAATGTCAGATGAATCCTTTCACTATTGATATCTGGGATGTTACAATAACTGTCGGGATAATGAACAAATCAATGAAAATACAACTGAGAATCCAATAGACAACAAAAAAAGGAAGAAAACCTCTATAGTGTAGGATGAATTTAAGGAAATAACCATCCCTGATGGTCAGAAGAAAGTAGAATGTTCTCATTGCAAGAAAAAAATATGCATACATTGCACAAGTTCTACAACACAGTATAGGACGCACTTAGATCGTTGCCATGCAAGAATGCGTGGTATCAGGAACCAAAAGATTTTATAGTTTGAGCCCAAAGAAATTATATGTACGGGTGAAAATTCTGAGGAAAGTGGAAGTTTAACAACATTCAAGTGCGACCAATTAAAAGTTAGAGAGATTGTTACCCATTCCATTTTAATAAATGAGAAACCATTTTTCAGTTGTGGAAGAGTTTGTCTTTAATTTAGTATTAAAGACCATGTCACCCTAATTCATGAAGTATAGTAGAACAACAGCTCATAAAGATATAATGTTGGTGTATGAGAAGGAGAAGAAGAAGCTGCATGCTTCATTAAAAAATATAACAAGACTAAGCTTTACAACTGATATATAAAGGTAAGAAAATCAAAGAATTTCATACCAGACTGTCACAACACATTATGTGGATTCCAAATGGAAATTACAGAAGCATGTGCTTAGCATCTCACACTTGCCTCCACCACGTACAACAATTGAGATTGTTGACACCTTTTATAAGTTAATTAGTGAGTGGCTATGTTGCACCGATACACCTATTTATGAAGGCTTGTTGTATCTGATACACCGATACATGGATACACCTCCGCTACGGCACCGATACGTGTCGGATACGGCTTTGCCGTATCCAATTAAAATACTATTTAATTTTAAAAGGACACACGTATCTGATACGCGTGTCTGTTGAAAAACAAAAAAAATATGAAAAAAAGACCCATCGTATCCGCGACTGCAAGTGAGGTTCTCACATTTCCGAGATGGATTTGAGTCTCTTGATGATATGGGAATTTTAGAAATTGCTAATCTTTCACTTGATGGGCTTGAATTAGAAGCTATGATATTTATTTAAGATGATATAGAAGTTCAAAGACAAACCACTAAAGAAAGCTAATCATATCTTTCCTTCTATTGAATAGTTGAAACTTCATGTGCTAGACAATTTATGTTTATGCTTTTGTTGTTGTACTAGACATTTAATGCTTACTTTTATTTTGATATTATAAGCTACATGGCTACAAATGATATTACTTTCATTTCTTTGTAATTTCAAATAATATGCTTTTACTGCTTTCTTAATTTTTATGTATGATTTATAAATTATATTGTTATGTCTGCACCGTACTTGTATCCTGTATTTTAAAGAATTGATGTGTCCCATATCCGTATCATGTCATATTTGTGTTGCCGTATTCGTATTTGTGCAACATAGGTGAGTGGGGATTGGAGAATAAAGTTTTCACCATATCTATTGATAATGCAGCCAACAATGACAGTGCAATTAAGTTGCTTAAGGACAACAACCATGTTAGAAGAATGTTATTTTTTGAAGATAGATTGTTCCATGTGCGCTGTTGTGTACATATTCTAAATGTTATGGTTAGGGATGTGATCAAATTTGTGGAACAAGTTGTTGATAAGATCCGGTTAGTTTCATAAATAATTCTAAAGATAGATTGGCAAAATTTTCTGAAATTGTTCAGCAATTACAGTTACCACAAGAAAGCTTAATATGAATTGTCCAACCTGTTGGAACTCTACATAAAGCATGCATATTGTGGCACTCAAACTAAGAAAAACTTTCTTGTCTTACATGGAAATAGAATTTGCCTATCATAGTTGTCCGACAGCATAGGAGTGGGATAATATAGGAAAGGTGTGTGATGCTTTGGGAATTTTTAATGAGGCAACAAATATCATCTCAAGAATGAAATACCCCACCTAAAACTTATTTATTTCACAGATTTGTACAATTAAAAAAGTATTAGATGATGGGACATGTATTTTAGATATTTTCATTAAAGAAATGACTAGTAAGATGAAGTTTAAATTAGACAAGTATAGGGGTGAGTGTAATCTGCTAATAGTCTTTGGTGCTATCATGGATCCAAGAAAAAAGTTTGTGGTCATAGAGTACGCATTTCCAATGATCTACGAGGGGGATGAAACCATGCAAAATTATATCTCGTACGTTCGCAGCTTATTGTTTGTGCTATAGAAAGAATACGCATCTTTTGAAGAGGAAGTAATTGATATAAATTGCACATTTATAGCAGGAAGAGCAAGTGTTGTTGGTTCAAGTAATAGTTGTAGAAGTACCCAAGAATGTGTTGGCAATAAGCACAGTGGTTCGCAAGATATTGCAGCTTATGTTTCACGGAAAACAAACAACAAGCTCGTCAAATCTGATTTAGATAAATATCTTGAAGATGGTTTGAAAATTTGTCCTCCATGGCACCCCTTCAATGTTATAGCACGGTGGAAAAGCAATTAGATGAAACACCGAATCTTATCAAAAATGGATGTTGATATCCTCAATATTCCAATTAGCACAGTAGCTTCTGAATCTACATTTAGTGCAGGAGAGAGGGTTGTTGACACCTACAATTCCAAGTTGGGAATTGAGACGATTCAAACTCTCATATGCAGCCTAAATTGTGTTTGTTCACACTACAATCTCAAAGGAAAGATAAAGGTAACAATTTGCTATAGATTTTATTTTTAAAGTTTCTCATTCGATAATACTAATGCTAACATTAGATGTAATTTTTTGTAGTAAGAAGAGGATGATGAAGAGATGGAGATAACACTAACTTTAAGTTAGAAGAATCTTGAAAGGTAGCACATCCTCCTACACATTGTCTTGAAAATCAGTTGGAAGAATACTTGTGACTTTTTGTTTTTGTTTTTTTTCATTTGCAGATTGACTATTTAAAAGTGCTTGAGCATGCGCAAAGTGAAAAAGATAATGGAGATTTTTTTATCATTTGTAGATTGGCTATATGAGATTTTTTTGTAAACTTTATTATTACTTTGTACACTTTGGTACAATGTTCTTGCTGAGAGAACTTTGTTCATGTTTGTATCCAGAACTTACTCTTTAGGCTGCCCTTATTTTGCATTAGAACTACCCAATCTACTTTAATTATGTTGCTTATTCTATCTCCATTTGAAAGGAATAGAGAAAATAAACTATGTAGGTGTGATGATCTTTTTTTTATACAGATTAATGGCATGTTTATAGCAGCATGTAATTAAAAAAATTGACATTATTACAGTCAATGGTTCTATTGCTCTTGATATCATAATATTTGTTTAGTTATCTTTGAAAAATATTTTATTATAATTTGAATTATGATTATATTGCTGAACCTGTCTAGTAGAGCTAATTTTGCAACTGCAAATGTATAAATATTTATCATTTTGCTTGGAAAAATTAATGTTTCAAACTAGTAATCTGTATGTGAAACATGCAAAAAAATGCACTCCGTGTCGAGCTAATGAGCCTATAAACGAGACGACCTTGAGGAGAAAATTAAAATTTCGAGTCGAGTTCGAGCTCGAGTACCAAGCTCGACTTGAGCTTGAGCTCGAGTTAAAGACACTTAAATAGAAGCCGAGCCGAGCTCAATTGTAAATATCAGTTCAGCCGGTTTATCGAACTAGCCTCTACTTAATGAATAGGTGTCACGAGAGGGGGGATCGCGGCCCAGGCAGACCACAAGCAAAGCCGCCAGTGTGCGGGAGCCTTCCTCGGAATGCTCCGTTCAAGCGTAACAAGTAATGACTCCTCGTGAGTCATAACTTCTAATCACTCATTCCTTTTGGAGCAAATCGCATGAGAAATGTCAGTCGAGAGAAACGATTAAGAGGAAGAAGGAAGAAAGTAAGTTTCCAAATTCATTTCTATTGGCATTTTTTCTTCTGTGATTTAATCCTAAGAAAATATGAGTTATTTTAAAGGGAGATAGAAGAAGTAAATGAAAAAGGAAGTGAAGAAAATTATAGGGTAAGCAAATCAGTGGATTTTCATTTCTATCAACAGAAGAAGTGAATTTAATTTTTCTTTTACATTCACTTATTAATACTTTATTTTCTCTAACTGACGCCATAATAATGATGAACAAATAGGAAGGAGAAATCTGGTGGTGAGCGTCTTGATTTAAAGAGAAAGAGAAGAAGACAGATTGAGGTAATTATAAGTGCATGAGATTTTCAATAGATGCTGTAATTATATTAGTGAATAACTTAATGTTATCGCTAGCAAATGATTAATGTAAAATAAAGGAATTTTTGGAACAGTGGAGAATTGGTTAACCTAATATATGAAGGTGACAACTGAAACTAATAATAGATCTCAAAAAGGAGATTGGAGGTAAGAATTTATTTAAATAAATATTTATATGAGAATAAGGAAAGTTAAAAGAAGGTAATAGTTATATGTTTGTATGTGATTTAGATTGTAGAAAGGAAGAATGTCTCAAGAGTCTAAGGTTTGAAAGGAGTTGAAGCCAAATTATTCAAAGTAGATAAATGATGTTATTTTTATAGATGTTTCATGGTTCAATTTTATTAATACAATCCTGGTTATTTACATCAATTACAAATATTTGAAGGTTATAGATATTTCATGACTCTGTTTTATTCATACAATCTCCTTATTATTTACATCAGTTACAAATGTTTGAAAGTTATTACATCCATAAAATTTCATAATAAAAGTTAATCATTAAAGTGAAAGGTAATACTTGTATATACATATGTAATATATGAAATATGTGGAAAATAGTTATTTACATGGAAAAGAAAAAGAAAGAAAATTTTTTGAAATATATATAAATATATTTCTAAAGTTATATAAAAGAAATCATATGAGTGAAATAAAACAAAAGTAAATATAAAAAAAGGAAAAGATATATGCATACAAATTATAGGAGTTCACTCCCGTATAATACTGGTTGGGAAAGCAACGTACCCATGCACATTAAATGGAAATGGTTGTACCTTTATTGGTATATTTAGACAGCACTCCTATACTAATGAAAATGGAAATGGATTAAAAGTCAAATTTATTAAAGAAATTTTATAATGAAAATGGATAAATGAGAAGGAATATGAAATAATTTCTATGAAATTATAAAAACCTATAATATATAAAAGATGATGCATATGTTAATTATGTCAGAAAATTGAAGAAAAATGAATGTTTACATTATATGACTATTTTATATGACTAATTGTTGTATATTTAATGATGATTATTCATTGAGTTTACTTTGCAAACTCATTCAATTAAACTAACATTTTCAAATAAGTCTCCAGAGAAATAAAAATGACTGAAAGGGAAGAGTATATCTATAGAAGATAATGCACAAATGAAAACATATAATTTATGATTGAGGTAAATATTATATTAAAAAATGGTATCAATAGTTTTATGAAAATTTTGTAATAGTAGCTCTTCAATTGTATTAAGAAGTTGAATGTTAAATTATTTATGAAATTGAATGAAATGTTACACCCGTTCGACTTTTCGTTCCCGCCTGGTTAATTCGAGTATTTGGGCTGTGTCGTGACATCGAGCTCGACTCGACTTGTTTGCACCCCTAGGGTACATGCATATTTTTTTCTCATTGTCTCATGTTAAGAGTCAAGTTCTCATTTAAATCTAATAAAGGTCATTTCTAGTATTATCTAACCAAGTCTTTGTAGGTCAACTTCTACATTTATTAACCTAAGCCAAATTTAATAAATCTACTCTTCTAACTGGGTCATCAGAAGGCCGACGTTTTATGTGACCAAACCATCTAAAGCGACTCTATCTACCATTGGAATCAGTCCCTAGCCCATGTATACAAAGAGTTACTAGTTGAAAGAAATCCTATCTCAAATGCATGTACTCTAGCTGCTCTTAGGTGAAACAAATCCAATAGCAAATCTAAAACTTATCATCATTTTTCATTAGCCTTATCCTAACTATTTAATGGCAGCATTAAGAACAATCATTTTCCATTCATTCTTATCGGGAATTGTTTGAGGTGTTAAACCAATTCTGCACAAAGAATTTAAACAACTTATATCCATATAATATTAGGTATATCATTTTCCTTCTTAATCCTCTATCATTAATTATATCCTTCCAAATATAAAAAAGGAATGAGATAATATTTTCATAGGGCATAAATATATGCAGAGTAAATAAAATGATGATATCAACATACCTGTGCAGACAAGCAAGATTGATGGTAGGTAGATGGGCAATTATCACAACATATCAGTTCACCTCCATCAGCACAAATACCACAAGTATCATCATTTTGATCAACCTCCACAATATTCACAACTTTCAAACGCCCTTTCCTCAATTTGTATTCAGCAGACCATGCCTGAAGCTGACAGAGTGTGTATGACTTACCAGATTTCAGGTAAAGATTAAAAGGAGGTATTTCTTCACTCAAACCTGCGTGAACCTTAAAACCTGAAACAGAAAAAATTTTGGTGCAGCATTTACAAAGAATTCCATCCCTTGTAACCCAGCCATCCTTGATCACCACATGATTCTTTGGATTGCGAAATTGCACAACATCTTTTAGAGACACAACACCCATGTCAATCAACCAGCCTAATACTGTTCTCGTTCCCATAACAAATTGTTTCCCATCCGTGGAAAGCTTCCCACCACTCCCAACAGCCCTAGGTAGTAAACTGCAACCCCGCTTTTGAGTTTTCATCCTTCTCAACGCTTCTGGTTGAGGAAATTCAGGTTTTGAAGGAAACTTCTTACAATAGACACTAAAATCTTTCTTCTTTATTATAGCTGCAATCAAGAGATCATCGTCATTGACATGGAATCCACGTAATCTCTTTAGCCCACTTCCCTTTCGATCATCTGACTTACAAGCCTTGTTAGCTTTATGGCTCTCTTCAGAGCCTGGACAAAGACCATCAGTGGTGGAGTAAACTTCCTCTCTGCTGTCCTTAACAAAGGATGTTTTAGAAATGTTTCCATTGCATGATGTGACAAAAGATTCCTTCGAATTAGAGCACTTGTGCTGGATCTCATTGAAATTAGATTGCCATTTATATGACGATATCACTGCAGAATGGTCATCAGAACTCGTCACATTAGTATTATGTTCAATTTTCATTAGCTTGTGAAGTCTAATACCATCTTGACTTTCATTTAAGCCAGAAAGAGTAATTGCAGTTTTTTCCTCTACAGGCATGAGTGGAATTTCATTCCTGTCCTCGCTAAATTTTCTAGCTGCTTTATTTTCAAATATCAGAGCCTTCTTATTATCTATATTTAGAGTGGAATTAGCTTCTTGAATTTTAGATGTATGTGAGCTTTCATCTTCAGAGGTGCTTAGCACATTACCAGTTTGCCTTTTCAGACACTGAGATGGCTCCAAGCATTCAGAAATCAACACGCCAGAAGCTTCATAGCATGGAAGATCTGGAAGATCACTGTTACTTTCATCTGAGCTGTGAGCACTGGGCTCTCTGTGTTTTGTTTTTGATCTTGGTTTGCTCTTCCTTCCAGGAAATTCAGCTTCTTTAATCTCAGATATCTTCTTAGACTTCTTGTGTGCCTTTTTAAGCAAACCATTATGAATCTTTTCAGAAGATGTTTCTTTTGATGAGAAAGCATCTGCTCTTTCTAAATTTAAAGGTATTTCAGTAGAACTACATAGGGAAAACCCATGAACAAACTTCTCTCTCAAGGAGAATCCATCAGTATCATCACATGATCGACTTTCTTGTTGATAAACGGATGATTTATGTGGACTGTTAGTCGGTTGTTGCTGTAATTCATTCCCAGCAAGCATTTTATTGGCGCAGCAACAAAGATCCTCGCTTTCTAAATCAGAACTAACAGGACTATCACACCCAAAATTGATTGGAGAGTCTGTAGGATTTAGATCAAGTGAATAGTTTTCAGTTAACTTGCACTTGCTAGATAAACTTTTTGATTTCCTTTTCCGGTTTTCATTCATATTTACATCACAAATATCTTCGCTGCAGTCAGGAATGTAAGTTGCACTTTTGACAGCTCGCAGTAATTTCCCCATTCGCAAAATACTTATTTTTCTATTAATGAACACAACTGCTAAGAAAGGATCAAGAAGCTGCCATCGTCTTATAAGGGAAAGTTTGCTTACCTGCTGCCGAGTTTTCATATCAATGTATGCAAGTACATCCTTCAAATCACTCCAAAATTCATTAACATCAGACCATTCTCTTCCATGATCATCCTTCTCTGATTCTGAAGCAGTGTAGAGAAGCCTCTCACCACATGTTTTCCAAGCACTAGAAAGAGAAGAACGAGCAAGCCCTTCATCAGGTTTTCTGAAAAAGAATGCCGGTTTAATTCTCTCCCTGCGTACACGTGATTCAATTATCCACCCTGCATCAGTAAGAAGGCTATGTGCATATGACTCAAGTCGATCTGGCATTTCCCTATTTGTTACTTTCTTGGAAAACCCACCAGATTGGTGTCTCCTTAAGGTTTCAAGTGCAATTTGGTCCATGCTTGTGGCAAATCCACTTTTGTCATTAACTTCAATAGTGGATCTACCCTTAACAAGACCAGAAGCAATGCTCTCTTGAGAAACTGGGGAAGTCACAAAATTAGCTTCCAAAATAACCTTGTTGTCTCCCAATTGTTGGACTGAAGTTTTGTAATTCAAACTTGCACAATTGACATTATTAGAAGCAAAATCCACACTGCTCAGCTGATTAACAGAACAATAGCTGGATAAGATGCCATGGGCAAAAGATTCAACGATGCGGAATGAGAATGGCTGATAACCATGAAAATCTGGCTTTTCCAGCTCATGATTCTTTTGGGAATAACTAAAGCAATGTTTTATAATCTCTTCATCCAAAACACCAACGGGCAGCGAACTGTTCTTCCTTGAATTCAATCCAGAGCTTCTGAGCATAAACCCTGATCTAATTTTATCTTTATACTCAAATATTTTTGCAAGCTCTAGTGCTTCACTTGATGAACCTTTCATGAAAGAGTTGCTTGAAATGTTTGAATTTTCCAGGTTAAAATTAACGTGCACCTTTCTGCAGCAGCCAGGAGCACCATCTTTATGAGTATCTGAAGCCCTTGAAACAGCACAACTATTACTTTCATCCGGAAGACTTCGTCCATAAAAAATATCAGCAAATATCTGGCATTCTTCCTTTGATCCATCAAGCCTAAAGGGGGACAAACTCTCAATCTCTTCACCAAATAATATTATCATGGTCTCCTCTTCCTTCGAACCCTTGCCAAGTGTCTGAACGTCTCTCACCATTTTGCTGAAGACTCTTAACGCAACTCGTTATCACTGCATCCCCGAGCTACGGAGTTGCAAGCATTGATAAGTATTATGAAATGGACCCCAACTTTTAATAGAGAAACCATAGGCTTATGTCAACGATTAAACACACAAGGAGCCAACCAAGGAGTTAAAAAAGGAGATTAAATACTTTGACCAGAGAAGGAGAGGCCAGTAGATAGAAACAGAGTAGACCTAAGCTTGAGGATGATCAATAGAAACTAAAAAAAAAAAGTAGAACCTGCACGCATGCAAACAAGCACAAGCCTATTCAGACCAAACTTTCAATAATTAACAGAGAAAGCAATACGATGTGAAAATAAAAATCACTAAAGCAACAAGTTATACCAGCTCCTCAGCACAAGCAGAAGAAAACAACTCAGAGTACCGAGCAAGAAATCTCTGGTCCTCACCCAACCTTTCCACTGAGGAGGAAGCACCGAAAATTCCCAGCCTGTAGGTCGCAATCAAACCCCATAGATCACCCATAAAGACAAAATGTACATCTAGGTTCCCAAATCCGGAGCATCAAAAACGACAGCAGCGGTACCAATAGATCTCCGATCTAAAATCTGAAAAATTATCATAGGAGAAGGTTCAGATAATCAACCTAACACCAACATTAACTGTCGATATAAGAACGCCTGCATCAAGATGACCCAAACCCCAAAAAAAAAAATCAAACTAAGACAACCCGAAGCAGCACAATCCAAATACAAACCAATCGTCGAAAAAGAATGAGAGGACTAGCAAAAAAATGTAAAGGAAAGGAGAGGATTCATGGGAACTCATCTAGATGAAGAAAAGAATCAGAATTAATGCTCCTCGTTGCGGTAATCAGCTTCTCTCTTCTTCCAGCTGCATCCATTCAAAGAAAGAGATTGCGGATTAGGTGGATCGCTTAGAGAGAGAGTGAGAGATAACGCCGCCTTCTGCGAATAGCGGATCTCCGTGAGCCGAGCAGGTTTCAAGCGTGACCAAACGAAACACTTTCCTCCATTGGTTCACATGAGAGGGTATTATTTTTATTCACTGAGCTCTGCGCCTGTGAATTAACGAAGCGTAACGGAGGGGGTGGTCTCACTTTAGATGATATGTAAGGATTGGTGACAACAATGATTAATTTATTTGTGAAATTTTTATTTTTTTATTTTATTTTATTTTTTTGAAAAATTAATGCATAGCAAAATTGTATTAACTTTAAAATGAACTTACAACGAGTTGAAGAAAAAAATAAAGAAAAAATTACATAAAAAAGAGATCAAAAACTGACCGAAAAGACTATAGATAATCAAAAGAGAGACCTATAAAAATGATGAAAACAAACGCTCAGTATGCGCAAAAACTATTCGACATCATACATATCTGATTAAAGAAGCTCTGCTGGTTGTCAGAGTGACAATCTAGAGAAAAAGATGCAAATAAATTCATATTAAGAGAGAATTTTAAATTTAAAAAGAACATTTTATTCATAATAGTTAAATGTTAGGGTTAGTTAATATGTTAAATATTTCATTTTTTATATTAAAACAAGTCCTTTTAAACATTCTATTAGACACTAGGTGATCTCATCAAATGCACATAGTTCGATACTCCAATTACCTCAATCTATATTGTGTCGGCATATACCTTTTATATTATATTTTTTTTAATTCTTTTAGGTATAATATTTCATGTAGCCGTCTTAATCCTATATAGAAAGGGCGGAGAAATATTTTGAACTTTATGTTATTTGGATTATTCATAAATATATTAGAGCTTCTTATTTACTCGGTTCTCAAGCTCCAGCCCACTAAAACCCATTAGTAGGATTAGGTAAAACCCACAAACAAATTTGTTTCCAACATTCCTAGTCAGTATGAATTGATGTTAGTGATCGGACGATAGACATTTTGTGAAAAGCAGCAAAACTAGGAGCTATCGGTAAACATGGAAACCAAAACATCACTACTCGCTATGATTTGATGGAGATGGAAGAGAGAATCATAAAGATGATTCAAAACTCATTGGGGTGAGTTGACGCAAACACCTTAGAGGGGAGTATCCTAAAAAGAGTGTCGAACTCAGCAGCCCATCAAAGGAAGCCCTAGATATAATAACTCAAATTTATTACATGATTAAATACTCATTAATGGCATGTAAATAACCCTCATGGAAATTAATAAATGAATGAAAATCTGCATTAGAGAAGTACAACGCTGTACTTTGTGATCACAAAGGCGCCAACATCTCGAGTTGGGCTGAACTTAGGCTCTACAATTTGGAGCGCTAGGACACTAGGTCTCAAAAAAAAAATTAATATTCTAATCCACTAAGTTATTTTAAGCACCCAAGTCATCCCCCCTCCCACGTCCCCTTTCTTTGTTTCTTGGTCAAGAACAAGAGGAAAAGAAAAGAGATGGGGGGGAAGAGAGAGAGAGAGAGAGAGAGAGAGATGTTCACTTCCACATCATTTATGTTCGTCCTCCTAGTTTTGATTATTCTTATCGTAGTAAGTAACCCGAATCTTATTTCTTAATTATTTTGAGTTTTAATTATCAATCTCTTCAAAATCTGGTTAGAATTCATAATCCTCTGATTGGATAAGTTTTTACTATATATTTTTTTTATATAAAATAAGTATCATCATTATGAGCTTTTTGGCATTATCATATTTAAATTTCACTAGTTAGTTTCTCATGTAAAATCTTTTAATTGAAATGATCAAGATAAAGCATGTATAAAATAAGTATAAATTTTTCTATTTAGTCTAGAGGAGCATGCATAACATGCATAGTGTATTTTGGCATGACATGCACCTTGTACAACTCATATGGCATGCATGCCACTAATATTAAGACACTATTGATAAGATGTGTATATTGGTAGCATAGAATGATGCTCAACATGAAAGAATACACATATGATACATGATGCATATTATTATTATTATTATTATTATTATTATTATTATTATTATTATATGACATTTGTGTGTATAATTACAAGAAAGGTTGGATAATTATAAATTGATTCAAGTTTGCTATAGCTAGATACACTGTAGAGGAGGATGGGTCGACGACCCTTCCTTTAAATAATAGGGTTTCTTTAATCACAATACAAGACACTAGATGTGATATAGAGAGTTATAAGTGGACAAGATATGCCGACGAGCAGGAGTGGTGACTCTTATAAGATAGCCACCTGACATATTGACACATGACATAATATGTAAGATGTAATAAGATACAAAAAAAAATGTCATATAATTAGCTAGATGTCGAAATTTTATTATTATGAATGTGTAATTTCATACATGATATAATGATTAAAAATAACATTAACATGCATAACCCATATGATACATGACATGATGCATAATGTCACAAATACATATATAGATATAGGATAGACATGATCCATGAGAATGGATACATGTTGCATATATAATATGAACGACATGCATAGTGATAGACACTGATAAGGAAGAATATAATAGATCATAGAAATGATATTCATAATGTTACCTTGCATTAATAATTGATAGAATTATGTTATAAATACATCATTTTTATGATTCACATGATATTATTCTTATAGCCTTTATAAGAAGCTAAGATAGAACTAAGTCAATGATTACTAATCATTTATATGATTATGATTGCTTATGATTCATCCTGTTTACATGAATTGATAAAGCATACCATATTGATATAACTTGAATGATTATATGCAGATTGTTTTACTTTTTGTGCATTGGGTGTAGTGGTAGGTTCTGGTGACCTATTGGGATTCTACTCATTATGTGGTTTTACAAGATTTTAGGGAAGAGTAAGGACGCAATGGAGGGAGGCAAATTAGATATAATTCTTGTTTTAAATATAACATTAAACATAGGTTGCAACTGCTTATCATCCTAGAACTAATGATCATGCTGAAATAAGTAATAGGGAGATTAAGAGAATCTTAGAAAAATTATGACTCCAAATTGAAAGGATTGGGCTTTGAAAGTAAATGATTCACTTTGGGCTAAGATAACTATATTTAAGACACTTATTATAATGTCTCCCTATAGATTGATCTTTGGGCATGCATATCCTTTATCTTTAGAATTAAAGCATAAAATATGTTGGACAGTGAGCAAATTAAATTA
Source organism: Dendrobium catenatum (assembly GCF_001605985.2). NCBI lineage: Eukaryota > Viridiplantae > Streptophyta > Magnoliopsida > Asparagales > Orchidaceae > Dendrobium > Dendrobium catenatum. The sequence continues at coordinate 98,230 of NW_021579361.1, forward strand.
TAATATTAAGGTTACTAAGGAGAAAAGACTAATACAATTGAATGGGTTAAAGGAATTTGGACATAAGCCCTATGAGAATACGATGATGTTAAGAAGCAAATTATGAAGTGGCATGATTGTAATCTTATTATGAAGGAATTTGAGCTTGGATAAGAAGTTCTTCTATATAATTTAAGATTAAAACTATTCCTTAAAAATAAAGTATGGGTGGTCAAGACCATTCACTGTAGTAAAGGTGTACCCTTATGGAACAGTTGATATTTGAGATCATAAAATTACCTAGATTTTCAAAGACATCTGTTAGAGGTTAAAACCTATATAGGAGATGTTGATCATCTTAGAAGTTCTATTGAGCTAGCTCATCTAAATATGATTTTAGCATAGTTTAGATGAATATTATAAACTTAGTGCTACTTGGGAGGCAACTCAATTAATCCCTTTATTTATTGTCAAGAGTTGTGTGATTGGTGTTCATTATTAAGTTTAGATAATTTTCTTGTTTTATGAGTACTTAAATTTATACTTTTGTTTGTTTTTATTAATTTAGAGGATACAATTTTATTTGAAAATTTTAACACAACTTTGCAGTGCAACCCCGTGAAGCACCGCAATGCTACCTCTTGAAGAGTAGCAGTGCTACCCCCTTAAATATTGCAGCATCATGTCAATTATTGAAAAAACTAATTAAGTATATCATAATGTGGTATAGTCCAAGCAATACTGCAATGCTAAATTTCTTTCTAGAATATTGAAGTGCCATTTATGCAGCTCCACGACATTTAACAACCAAGTCATTTTTTTTTCAAATTGAGCTCATAAACACAGCTTATAGAGTGTCATAGTGATTGGTCAAATCATTAATATGGTAGATGAAGTGTTTTAGTGGAAGACACTAAAATTTCCACAACACCACCATAGGTCGTCCACCATAGCCATCTCATGTTAAAAAAGCTAATGATTTTAATTCCCTTGGTGAGCACAGCAGTGCTACCTATCTTCAACATCCTGACACTTGTACTTGGGTTGGCTAGTTTGATTGAGCGCATGCATCGCTACTCAAGCCAGCACTTCAGCACTTACCAATTTATAAATATGGCTAGAGGCTGAATTTCATTTCACATCTACATTCTTGTGCCTTTTGAGTTCTAGAGTTTTCTTGTCTTTATGTCTTAGGGTTCTTATTTTGGCTTTCTTTATAGAATGGTCCCTAAATCTCTATGGGTAAGAAGAGATTTGGTTCCACCTCTTATAATGCGTATAGTTTTGTAATTATTGCCATTGAAGAGTGGTATAATAATTTAGGAGGGACGTCCATCATTCCAGAGTAAGGGTTTGATAACCTTGGGGCTTATCCAGGTCTAGTTAATGCCTATATTGTCTAGGAATTCTTCACTAATGCAAAGGAACCCCATAAAAAATATATTTTCTTGCATTGCAAGTGTGTCCCTTTTACTCCTGTGTCTATCAATCAAATTTTCTAAACTCCCAATTTTCAATTTGATTGTGATGAGCACTATAATTTTGGTACATCTACCATAGACTATAATGAAATAATTATGTTCCTAATCTAGAGAGATTTAAATGCTAATGGAAGAGAATAAAGGATAAAATAATAAACTTCTATGCTTCTACTCTCAACCAAGAATTAAAAGCCTGGTATTATTTGATTTCTATAAAGCTTTGCAAAGCAGAAATATTAGTGAGGTCTAAAGATAGGAATATTTTAAATTATTGTATTAAAAAATATATGATTGTATTTTTTTTATAAAATTAGTTTTTTAGCTAATACATTATATAATTAGTGGTTCTACTTCTATGGGTTTAGGGCATCCCATTCTTATATGTCATTTATGTGAGTCAACCGAGGTAATATGAAACCTAGGGGAGGATCATATTACACATGCTTCTGCCCTACCTAGATCTAAGATCATATATTACAAAATCTCCTTGTTTAAAAGAGAAGAGATTTAGCCAACTAAACCAACCCATGTAGCAACATGGTAGAGATCTTAGGACACTACGTACATGATCAAGTGGTAGTCATCCATGACAGAGTTGATCTAATAAGGGTTTTGTTGATCACTTTGGGCACAACTAACTGGCCTAGAATATGGGATGCATGCCCGCTACGATTATATAATGCTCCAGGCTCAAAGGAAATGTCAGTGCTAGGCTAACTACAATGCAGTTGTGGTAAGTATCTTTAGACTTTAGGAGCTGGGAGATGGACTCCTGTAATTAGCAGAACTTTTTTTATTAGCTCGCCCCCATTTGAAATGTATCCATGAGCAAGACCTTTGATAGTATCACCAGTAATAGGACAAGCAGACGAAGAAGAAGATGATGAGGATCATATAGAGTCCTACTATTGTCCCTAAAGTTTTTTTTTTATATTTCTTATGCTTTTTTTGTTATTAGTTTTACTTTTTTATGCATTTCCTTTTTTATTTTAGTTTTTTTTGTAGTTTCCTATTATTTTTTGTCTTATTTTTTTAGATTTTTTTTTAAGTTTTTTTATAAAAAATAGCTATAACTTTTTTGAAAAAAAGGATGAAATCAATTTCTAAAAATTTAGAAAGATTATTTTCCTTACTATTACACTTTTAATTTGAGTTATAACTTTAGAAAATTCTAAATTAAGATCTTTAAGTATTTAATAGTAGACAACTTGCAAAATTTTTCTAATAAAATAATTACAGGTAACAACTAATCTTTTCATTTAAAATTAGTAATTATGGAAAAAATTAAATTCCTTAAAATCACTTATGGAGTTTACTACTTATAAATAAATATTGGATTGTAGGATTAATGCAAATTAACACATTAGATTATTCCTAGCTATGTCATCGAAAAATAAGTAATTATGGAATTATGAAATATTTAATAAACTTTATATTAGTACATTGAGTGGAGGCAATAGATAGCTATTTAATATCAAAATAAAGTATTTTAGAAAAAAAAAATTAAAATTATTCTAAAAATACTGGAATATAAAAAATTTATATTTGTATGTTTGGCCTTACTTTAAAATAACAAGTGGAGGAGATAATATTCAAAATCATTACGAGGAACTTAGCCAAATAAAATAAAATCCAACTTTAACTCTATACTTCTAAATGAATTATTGGAATCGTGATACTTAAAAAAATTTATATGTATATTTAAGAATTAACTAAATGCTTAATTTCATTAATTCCAAAAATTCAATAACCCTAAGTAAGCTAGTCAAAATAATTCATCCATAGGAGTTTAATTTCAATGGAATATTAATTTAAAATGAAGGAAGGATCATCATGTTATAAATTATTTTATTAAATAATCTTCCAACTTATGTACCACATAAATACTTAGATTACTAATTTTATATTTTTTCCCAAAACTTATATTCAATGCAAAAGATATTTTTTATCCTAGTGTAGAATAAATTAATTGATGATAAGTAATATCCTAAAGTTTGGGGGGATTTGGAAATTAATTTTAAATTCCAAATTTCTTGTATTATAATATTTTGTTATTTTAACCATTTATGTTTTGTGCAAAAAATAGTTAAAAAAATTAGAAAGTTAAACTACTGCCACAATGCCATAAAGCTAATGCCATATAACCAAAGATTATTCAAGTGTTGTAGTAAAAAGCTCTCAAAATATTAACTTGAGAGCTTAGCACAGATGTGTTATCTATCAAGAGCGGTAATGCCAGATGGAGCACTGTAGTGCCAAATCACCCAGCACTAATGATGTTTTTAATTTCTCCATACTTCAATTGATTTATGTATAGGCCATACAGAAATTAAAAACCTAATGTGACGAGCCTCGATGGAGAAAATGAAGAATAGTTAGAGATTTTAAAATTTAGCCTGACCATAATATAGATATGTGATGGTAAGGAGTATGGGGTCTTAAGGAGATAGAATAACTGTAGCTGTGAGGGATCCTAACTAATGCTCCAATGATCTTGACAAAGATGAGCACTTATGCTTTGATCAACGATGATAATAGGCAGAAAACCATTACAAAGCAATTGTGTACTTTTAAATATCATAGGTTTATAACTTCTAAATAGAGATTTTTAATTCTACATTTGATGTTTTTAAATTTAACCTGCATAGCCTTTTTTAAATCATGAGGATAGATAAATTTAACAATTCAGTAGGCAGTACTAATGCGAACTTAAAATTTTTATGTTTATTTCTAGTGGGATCAACCCTCTTCTCATCAGTATATTACATGACATGACACATGCACTTGACATGACATGCCTTGCACTGTTATAAAATTAGAACATATTTAGAGAAATAAATAGTTTGTGTAAGCTAAAGCATGAAGCTATGCAATTCACAAAGTAAACAAAAAGACCCATTTAATGGGACAAAATAAACATAATACAAAGTGAATGGCATAAGGGATTTTGGTCCTTCATCAGTATAAAGTAAAATTTTATTATTAATCTTACCCTCCTCTTTCGTCTAAATTATTGCAACTTATGTAGCTTGGACTTCCTTAAGCTCTTTAGTTAGAGTCATCTTCGAATCTTCTTTAGGGGTTAATAGATTAACCTTAATGGGATTCTAAGCTCTCAAAGACACCAAAAGAGAAGAATAACATAATTTATTTAAAATTATTTTAAAGGAAAGAGATAAGACAAGATCCTATTCATCATCAGGCTTCATGAGATGATAATGAATAGAGGGCTCACCAGACATGAACTTGGTAGATTCATACCTCAAATATACTAAGTATTCCTTAGGAATAACCACCACTCTAGATTTAAAGTTCTTTTCAAGCCACTCCTTAAAAGTAATACAATTTTCTAACTCATGTTCCAATATACGATGATAAGGTCAATAATTTGGTTATCCCAATTTATCCACTTCTTCCAACCTCTTAGAATTAGGAGGTTTGAACCTAGATTTTTTTAGGATATTTTTGAAAATCCTTTTGAATGCTTCTATTTTAAATGAATATACTTTATAAATGTAGCCCTCAAACTTCTCTCTGTTATCTTTTGGAGTTAGATAAGCTCGAGGTTTACTCTATTGATCACTCTAAGGTCTATTAGACTACTGATACAATATTGGACTTGTTAGATTATCTACTTATGCTTTCATCATTTATTTAACTTTGTATACCACTAAAAAGGACTTGAAGTTCTTCTCTAATACTTTCTAAGATTTCAATGTTAGATAAGCTCAAGGTTTACTCTACTGATCACTCTAAGGTCTATTAGACTACTGATACAACATTGGACTTGTTAGATTATCTACTTATGCTTTCATCAATTATTTAACTTTGTCTACCACTAAAAATGACTTGAAGTTCTTCTCTAAAACTTTCTTAGATTTCAATGTTTTAGACTCTATTAGTGATTGATCATTTAAGAATGAAAACATAGAAGCTTCCTCTTGAAGATTAAAGGCTTTACTTAAGAGCTTATCAAATGTTTAGTAAACCCTTTAAGCAAAAAGGTAATTGGACCAGGAATATTCTTTAAAAGAATTTTTATAGTGTGCTGTTATTGTAACTATGGTTCGCACTTAATGCTAAGATTCCTCCATTACAAGATATAATCTACTAAACATTCATCGGGTCTCTACTTTTCAATCACTAAATCCCGACTGTGAAGTAATGTTAAATTCTAGCAAATCTTTTTAAGGATAGAATTTATAATTCTAAGAAGGTGCATATTGACCTATTTTGTAGTTCTGCGTACCAATCAAATGCAATTCCTAACAAGTTACCAATGAATTGTCTAAACAAGAATGCATCACTATCTATAGTATTGTAACAACAATCTCTGAAGTATACTAAATGTTATTTAGGATTACCAATACCATTAAAATTTTTAAATGTAGGTAGCACAATCCTGTTGTATACAACACCAAGTCATATTTCTCTAGATATGATATACACTTTGGAACATATAAGGCAACTTGAGATTATGCTAATGTTTATTTAACATGCTGCTCTATCATTTGTTTAATATCTATTGACTGTATGAACTCCCTATCCTGATTTATTATTTGCTCTTCCAATTCTTTTATTATCTTTTTCTTCTATCTTCTTGATAATGTCTTTTAATTCATATATCACTTCCTCTAGTGACTTTTTGAATATATAATGGGGATCTACTAGAGTGTACTCTCTATTAGGTTTAAATTTGATTGGCTCTTTTCCTTTTATTTTCTTCACTTCCTCCTCTACATAGACTTTTTTTCGAAAGGGTGTAGATGGAGTGGCTACAACTTTAGGTTGCCAATACTTCTTTTTAATAGATATTGGGGTTGCCTGAATAACAGGGCTCAACCTTCTCATATCGGGTTAGGAAGATGATTGGCCACCTTTTAACTAATGCTAGTCAACTCTTGGTGATTGCTACATGTATGAGTGCAGAGAGACTTTCACAGGATGATTGATAACTATTGGTGCAGATGGGGAAGAATGATGATTAGTTTGTCGGGAAAGATGTATAACTTCAACAGATTTTATGAGAATCTTTGGGTATTGACTACAAGTTAACACTATATGAATTTATTTCTTAGAGAACTTCATGGGCTCTCTATGATGACCATCAATGATGATTGACATAACATATTAAACTTCTCTACTATGAGTTTTAATTTTCAACTTCCTCTTTGACTAAAAAGTAACAACATCTTTCTTTTATAATTAAAATTCTACTTTTTTAGTTATTACTCATTTCATACCTCACAGAAAGTCCTGCTTGTATTGCCCAAAGGTATTAATGCACCTTCGACTGCTCCAATAAGTAGTCTTTTTAACATCTTCTTCTTTTATCCTAAGGAAATTCTAATAATGTGATTATCAAATACTGATGGTGGTGAATTGGCAATTATTTTGATGTTCTCTTCTCCATCATTAGCTGAAGGGGGATGGAATAAACTACCTCATAGCAATAAAGAGGTATGAGAAATCTCTCCTTATATAGATTCTTTTATAGCTAACAACATTAATTCTTCGTCCAATAATTTCTCTATCTAAGCTCTATGCCTCAAATGATAATTCCTATTCCATCTTTTGGGTCTTTATCATTGAAGATGCAATAGAGGAAGAGCCAACTTTAAAGGCACTTGGGATCTTAGATAGGGCAGACTCACTTGGAATAATTAACAATTTAAGTTTCTTTGGAGTGGGATGAGGAAATTTGATCTTCGAATTTGCTTCCTATGAGAGAAACTGTTGACTCAAATTCAATAGAAAATTTTAGCACAAGCTTCTTATTCTAGATCCCATCATGTTTTATTATAATGACATGAAACCATTGACCATCTTAATTTGGCTATCAAAACTATACCTAAATTTAATCAAACTTCCATCAGATAACTGGGATTGGTTCAAGGAAAGATTCAGACTGTCAGAGAAGTTGAAGATCAATTTGCCAACTGTTTCTTTCTAGTATACAATTACAACTATCTATTAATTTATGAACTCATTGGCTTTTAATAATATAATAAGATCCAGCGAATACTAAATGGAACTAACTGAATTTCATTGTAGGAATGATGAATGAAATAAGCTTTTGAATTTAAGATATTGATTTTGATTGTATTCAACTAGTCCAAATAACCACATTGAGTTACACAATAAAATGTAGCTACAATGCATTACTCAAAATTTAGAAAAAGATTTGAAGCAAGAAATTGAAAATGACAAATCTAGTTCAGGAAAATTCATATAACAAACTTAAAATTGAATGCTAAAAACATTTACCTAAGGATGAAATGAGTAAAATGATCAATGGAAGAATGGTTGTTTAAAACCTACTAAGAAAGTTAGTATAAATCGATGTAAACATTCAGTCACCACTAAAATAGAGAGAGGAATCATCCCTAGTCGAGTCGCCATAAAAATGGAAATAGATTTTAGAGAAACCTATCTATATTCTCAGAGACTTTTCCCCTATCTTTATGAACTAAACTAGGATTTATGTTATGTTAGGGTTCTAAATTGCCCATAAAGGCAATCCCTTATGGTTAATTACATCCAAGAGAAGCTCTTGAGAAAACTCTAGGTTCAAGTGGTGACTAAATATTTTTAAAATTCAATAATTAAGTTAAAGATTCAAAACTAGGAACTCGTTAACAATGATTAGTTCAAAATTGAATAATTATTTCTAGAGTTTATTGGATGAAAGGTAGGGGGAACTTATGATTTTGGAATACCCACCAGTAGTATAATCTATACTATGATTGGGCTTTAAAAAATTAGAACAATATTGAATATATGTTTGAATTGTTCAAATTATTAGAAAGATGAGATTATATTCCTAAAGGATGAGGACTTAAGAATTTGAATCAACCTCAAATCCAAGTTCTAGAATTATCCATTATAAGGTAAAAATTAGATCCTAATTTACAAATGTGCAGGAATTATGTATCAGAACTTATATTTTAAAATCCTATGAATTCAGAAAATGGTCTGGCATAAACTATACTTATGAATCCTAGATTGAACTGATAGCTAACCACCTAAGCACTTTAGAAATATGAATTTAGGTTTAAATGTTATGCATGATAGGTAGACTATTATTTACCTCGGGGTGCTGTGTTTATAGTTTAAAATTCAAATAAGGGTTTTATTAAATATTCAAGGATTTTGAATACACCTATAAATGCAATTCAAAATATTTTAGCTAACTTCTAATTTTTTTTTATAAAACTAATGCAAATATATATGTCCTGCTTTCTATGAAAAAATATGTTGCATAACACCCCCATACCAATAATAATAATATACTAGCCTTTTCACTTAGGCTGCCCTTATCTTGCCACTACCATGTGTGGGTATAGTATACGTAGCATAAAGTAAAATATACATTCCTAAGCTCATATGAAAGAAAATGGGTATTTAAAATGATTAATATCATAGAATCCTAGGAGCCTAATGAGTCTCAAGGAAGTAATATGTGTAATGCTAAGAAATTTATGATAAGATGGTAGGCTCTAATTCACACATAATATATAATCAACAATCAAAGTGTATGAAATAAATATGAAGTCTATGTGACAAGTGTCACTTAATATATTATATAGAGTTTGCACGAAAAGTAAAGGTGGCGAAGCCCTACTAATAGCAAGCTTTGATTTCTAGTTCCTTTTTACTTAAACTCTTTAAGTCTTCTTCAGAGTCTTCATGCTCCCATCATACTTTTTAGATAATTCCAAAAGACATCATCTTCAAAAAAGATTTACACTTTTGCACTTTATTATTATTTAAATAAACATTTTGTTGACCTCATTTCCTTATGAGGTCACTAGGACCTACCTGGGTTTCTTTTTGATAAATTAATGATTGGAAGGTGTCCACCTCTCAATCATATATGTCACAATTAAAACCAAATCCAAGTCTAATTAAATCCATTTCTACCCTTCATTTCAATCTCTAGTTCCTCCTTCAACCAACTTCCAATCAACTTTTAAATCATATCCAATCAATTTCAATAATTCATTTAATTATCATTGATGTGGATATTTCAAACTCAACCATTCAAGTCCATAATCCAGTCCAAATACAACATTCCAAACCAAATTCTAAGGTTAATGATCTAGTAACTAAAACCCTTTTTGGGTGATTTTTCTGTCACCTTGAAAGCTAGTCAAATGACCTCTGATTTAGAATTTATTAATTTCATAGTGTTTATATATGTCTCCGAAGTCAACCCACCAAATTTGAGCTCATTCTAAGGCTGCTAACCCAAAAAATTTAATTAATTTCCAAAGGTTACAAAATTTTTAAATATTTATAGCTTATGCCACTAGACTTGCCATTTAGTATAATTTGATCTTGGGACTCTTTACAAATCTTCTAACCACATCCTTGGCCCTTGTCATGACTTGTTGAACAATAGCCTATACTTTGCTGGACCCAATTTGACCCAAGGTTGACTGTGGGTCAAAATAACCAAAATACCCTTTAAAGGGGTTTTTGGTCTTCTCCCCAAAATTCAACACAGTTCAACCCTATCAACCTTTAAAACCTAACCAAATGGATCCTAAATATCACTAGGAATAAATTGGACCCAAACACACCCTTTGGTTTGACATGGTTGACCAAAGTGGCCCTTAAGGGTTTAAACACCCATTTTAAACCAAATGAGCTTCCCTTGACTTGGGACCACTTCCATTGAATTCATATGATGAACTTGAACTAATTGGACCCAACCCTTGACCCTAGGTCAACTTGGCTGACCATGTCAACCAAGTTGGACCAAACCTCCCATACACTTCTACCAATTCAATCCCTTTGACTAAGGCTTCCCAAGCAAATTGAAAACCCTATAACCACCCATTGGACCCTTAGGGATGACCCTTGGAAGACCCAAGCCTTCGGAACACTTGGGTTAGCCTTTTAGCTTAACCCAAGTGCCCAAAAAGAGGTTTCCCTTGAGCCAAATTCCACTCTAAGTCATATTGGATAAAACTAATGGTGGTATTGGGTCCCCCATGAACCAACACACCTTCCTTAGTTAACCCAGCCCTTAGTTCAACATGGGTTCGGAATTAGGCTAACCCAAAGTGGTCAAAACCACTATGGGTTGAGTCATTTATTAACCCAAGTCCCACTAAGCCAAATTAACACTTGCATTGGCTGGCCCTAGGTCCAACACACTTTCCTAGTCAGCCCCACCCTTGGGTTGACTTTAGTCAACCTATAGGCTAGCCCAAAGTGGTTAAAACAACTTTGACCCTAGCCTATTCCTTCCCTAGGTTGAACCAGATCCAATTGACACTTGCATTGGGTGCCCTTGACCTAACACATCTTCCCCATCAACCCCATGACCTGACTCAACCTAGGCTACACCCAAGTTGACTCAAACTATATAGGTTTGGGTTAACCCAAGTCTACCCATCAAATTGGGAGGCCTCCTGCCCAATTGAGCTCACTCTCGAGCTCACCAGACATCCAAACACCTTTCCACTTCATCCTGACCCATACAGTGGTTGCCATAAGCTAGAGTAGGAAGATTGGAGCTTCGGTGGTTCCCTCCATCTTAAGCCTCATCTAAAGCCTTATAGAGTATAATCTCATTTTCCTTTAGCTAACAAGACCTAGGGGACATCTCCCTTTCCAGTTGGTAGTCATCCAATGACCTTCCCAATTAATCCTGGTCATCCAAGCTCACAACAATAATTTGAATTGAGCATTCCTCTCCATAATGACTCACTCAATTCTAGTGTTTTAAAATCATTCCTAAGAGTTCTCCTAGTCTTCCTCTTTGATCCCCAGCTTCCCAACCTCTTCCAACTGTTCGTTTGAGCAAACTCTATAGAAAGCTCTCCACCCTCCGCTCAGTCACACTTTCAGTGGTCCTTAGGCCATGTTGTTTGAAGGAGAAGTATTCACCATCATCTCCTTTAGATTCTTGATAGAAAAACTCATTTGTTTGGGCTTTCTACACTGTGAGAATCCCTTCTTGAGCTCTTAGCTAGGTAGTGTTGGTCAAGTGTGAAAGGAACTTTCAATCCAATGCAACCATTGGATTGAAAGTCTTCATCGTCCTGATCATTCCTATGAAATTTCATGAGAGTTTGCCGATGGGATCTCTCAGATCAAGCCAAAGAACATAAATGGATTTGAGTCTTTACGGGAGGTTGAAGATGAAAGTTTGTGTAGATTGTTGGATCTTATAAAATTGTCCCAAGGCTAACAAAGAGGGGGATGGAGTGAATTGGTTATTAAAAAAAATATTACATTTTTTAAAACATTTTTAGATTTTTGAAAGTTAAATCAAGAATCTTGAAACATGTAGTCATTTATAGAAATAATTATAATAAATGATTTTCCAACCATAAAATTTTAATGCAAAAAATTTAAAATTTATGGAAAAATTAAAGGCAATAGAAGAACACTAAATTTTATAGTGGTTTGGTCTAACTCGACCTACATCCACTCCCTGGAGATTCCTTCTCCATTTATTGTACTAAACAATAGTAACTCTCATTTTTCCCCCACAGCAAGGTAGAGAATTCCTTACAAACTCTCTTCCACATACGTGGTACGGTAGAGAACTGCCACTTCTTATACTCTCCATTTGATGGCATCATATCATTACATTATTTTTAACCCTCCTAGTAAAGGTAGAGAATTATTGCCTTTTACACTCTTCAAGTGTGGCAGCATAGCTTCAGGTCCTTTTTCACCCACTTGGTGAAGACAAAGAACCTTGATCTAATCTTGAAGATCTTTTCTCAAGAGTCTCTTAAGAAGTTGGGTAGAAACTTGAAAAAGACAAAGGGATTTTTACTTTGGCAACCTTATGAATCCCTCACAACTTCCATTCACTAAATCTCTCACTCTTCACTCAGAAAATTTTCTCCCAAACACACTCTCAATGGTCCCTCTCAAGAGAAATTTAAAGTAAAGGATTATAAGATAGTTTTTAGGACTCTTTATATAGAAAACATGTAAAAAATCATCCAAAAATTGAAATTCTCAAGATAACCATCCTACGATTGTACTATACAATGATGGATCATGTGGTACAAATAATTTAAATAATCAAGGCTTCGTTTGGTATGAACATGGATGAACTAAGTTTTGTACACTGTAATTCATTTGTATGAATTCACATTGTACTACACAATAGTTCAAAAATGAATGTGTTCAATTGGTACAATATGATATAAACCTAATCTTGTACTTCATCAGTCTTCTATATGACTTGACATTAAATTATATGAATAGTTTGAAAATGAATGTGTTCATTCGGTATGATCTATTACAAACCTAATTTTATACACTATCAGTCATCTATATGTTTTGACATCGTACAATAAAAACATATTAAAAATTCAAGCCATGATTTGATTAACTACATTTTGGAGGAAAATATATGTTAAATCATATCATACGATTAAATATCATACAACACGATCAGTTAATTACCATACCCCCCTATGTGTGTGTACGATTACCCAATTACAATCATACTAACTCTAACTCAAGAAATAAAAATAGAGATATACATACTCTATTACATGAGATTCTAATAAACCTTCTCTTAAAGTCTTTAGCAATTTATAGTAGATGATTTCCCTGAAATGTTAGTACACACAAAAATAAATAGAAATATCCAATATATGCTAGGAGAAATAATAAAATCATGATAATAATATTTTATTATCATCAAAAATCACACTCTCAATCTTGATTCTTGAATTACAATAATCTCCCCTTTTTTATGATGGCAAAACCCATTATTGTTTGAATTACAAATTAAAGTTCTTTTCTCCTAAGCTCCTCCTCAATGAATGAAGATTAAAAATTATGGGGAGAAATGATTTCATCATCTTTTCCTTTTTTATTTAAATTTGATTTTTATAAAATAAATACAGAACTCGAAAGAAATACACATAAAATAAAAACTACTAAACAAATTAAACATCAAATAAAATATAAGGCAAACATAAAATAAAAACTACTAAAAACACAAAAACACCAAAGCACACACACACATAGGACTAGAAGACTTCAAATAAACACAAACTACCTCCCCCTTTTGCTGAATATGAAATCTATTATGGACAAATCAAAAAGTCAATAAGGAATATTAAACTCATGATGCAAAAACTTATATTTTAAATCAAAGAATAAATAAGATAAGAATAGTTGGTCATGTTCAATGTTCGTTCTAGAAAGCAGAAATATCAAATAAAATAATTATCACAAAAATAATGAAATATAAATAAAAAATTTTCAAATTCAATAGTTGAAATTATTTTTTACTGTATGAGTTTTTTTAAGTATTAGAGATATGAAGGAAAGTACTAAATGTAATGTGGGCTCATTTTATGCCTCTTTATCAACTAGACTTGAAAAATTTTTGTTGATGCAATTGCATATAATTTGAAATTAAACTTTATTTGGTGAATATTGCACATCTTTTCACATTGGGCTCATTTTGTGCCTCTTTTCAAATTTGACACACTTTATACATCTTTTGATATTTTGTTCTTTCCTTAGCCTAAATTAGCAAATCTTAGCTTATGTGATTATCTTCCAAATAAAAGAAAAATATTTTCACATATAAGAAAGAATAAACTACAAAATAAAACCCAATAGATAATAATAATAAAATAAACTCATTGATAAAGAAAAGAAAAGAAAAACAAGTCATAATTTTTGTAACAATTATAACTAAAAGATAAATATCTATTAGAACATGAAGATGATCTCCTTATCTAAATGTAATTATAATTTAAAGAAAATAAAACAATCCTAAATCAAAACAATCCCAAATCAAAAGTATCGAAATGCAACATCACAAGAACTAAATAACAAAACATACAACAATAACCAACCAAACTAAAAACCTGGAGGATCTTGATCTGAAGGAGGATATGGAGGACTGAACTTGGAAAAGTAGTTATTGATAGTAGCTACTTGAGTATTGAGTGAATCAAACTATCCTCTAACCCAGCTTATGTCTTCATTGTAACTAAATGAAAGTTTATGAGGGGTATTAAACCTAAAGAATTAGTTTTGAGGCTAACCGAGAGGGGGGGGGGGGGGGGAAAACGGGTTTTAATTTAAAAAACCTTTTTAAAAAAAAAAAAAAAAAACCTTCTTTCAATAAAAAGAAAATTCCCCTTATTAAAGGTTTTTCAACATCTAAAAATAAATAATCAATTCAATATCATATGAATCAAAGATTTTCATCCAAATAGTTATATACAAAATAAACCTGAAAAATAAAGTGCAGAAAAAATAAAATCAGAAAGAACACACCAAATTTAAAGTGGTTAAGTCTAACTTAACCTACATCCACTCCCCGGAGGTAGCCTCCGACTATTGCACTAAACCTTTAGTGATTCTCCTTTAGCCCCTACAGCTAGGCGAAGAAGCCCTTATAAAATCACTTCCACCTTCCTCGGTGCTGCAAAGTAGCTGGGTCCTTTTACACCAAAAAGATCTTCTTATTCTCAAAACTTCTCTCAAGGCAAACCATGAATTTGATGGTACAAAGGTGAAAGTTTGCTGGAGTAACCATGTTAAACCCCCTCCACACTCCCTTGAAACCCCCTCCAAGGATCTTCTCCCTCTCAAACTCCACCCTTTCCTCTCTCCCTTTCAATTTCTCTCTTTAAGTTTTCTCTAGAAGAATGAAAGCATAATTGCTTCCCAAGTTACTTACTAAGTTCATTGACAATGATTAAATTTAGGGTTTCAAAAACCATAAAAGTTCAATTCTACTGATAAAGATCATACATTATGATCCTGAGGTTGTCCTGTATGATTAGTACAAAATAACCCTTTCAGTTAGTACGATCAAAACTATCCTTTATGATTAGTTCAAGTATTTCTATATATCATCCAGTATGATCTGAAGATTGTCAAGGGAAATTAGTTCAATTGAAATGTAGTTTGTCTAGGACAAAACCTGGGATGACAAAAATTATCTCTATGAATTATCCAGTACAATCTAGTTTGTAAAGTTTGATCAGGATATTAAAATTAGGCAGATTTGATTGACTAGTCATAAGATTAATTCAGGCATGATTTTCATAGATTGTCTAGTAAGATGTACATTATCCTGAATAATTAAAACAAAATATAAAATTTAAAATATTTTCTAAATTATGATTGGTGGCTATTTTTCACGAGCATAACTGATTGTCCTGGACTATCTGGATCATCTAGTATGATTAGTTAGATGACTTGATCATATAATATAATATAAATTATATAGTATAATTAGTTCTAAAATTGAACTTCTGGTTTTGACTCAATCTCACTCACCATGAGTGTGTATGTGCATGGTTACCAAGCAAGCATACACCCTTACATGACTTGACTTAAGAAAAAAAAAATACATAAATAAATATTACAAAAATATTTATAACATTACTTATTCTACCTAATCTTGAGCCTTGAATCTTAGTTGGATGGAGCATGACATTCCAGAAATGTTAGTACACTTAAATAAATATATATTGCACATATAATTATACATAAGGATGTGAGCCACAATATTTGTTATCATAAAAAATATAAACTCATGAGCTCAAGTTGTAACAATCTCTCCATTTTTTATGATGTCAAACATTACTGTTTCAATTTGCAAATTAAAAAAAAATCTTTTCTCCTAATTTCCCCCTCACTAAGATAACTACATTAAAAATAGAGAAAATAAAAAAGTTTATTTTATTTTGTTTTTTTACATAGAAGCCAACAAAAAACATAAAACTTTTAGAACATAAAATAATATATAACTTATTACAAATACAAGATGAACTTATGTAGCTTAAGCACAAATACAACTAGTCAAACACATTCTCCCCCTTTGACATTATCAAAAAAACATTGGAAAAATAAAAAAAACAAAATGAATTACACATGACAAACTCTGATCAAGTGGAGGTGGTGTTGATGATTAAGAAGAATCAATTAATTTTAACAAATTTTCTCAAAATGAGAAAGTTACCTCTTGATTTTATTCAAAAATATTGTAAGAAATGAATTGATCACACTAAGATCCATAAAGGTTGGAAATTTGAATTTTATCACCACTAGCTCAAGCTCCTTACAGGTTAAAGTCCTTTTTGAATAAAAATCTAATTTAGAAAAAGAATTAGAGAAGACAAAATACCTTTTTCTATCTTCTTACATGAAATATATTTAATAAAATATCAATGCAAAAATGGTGAGTAAGGAATCATGATTTTCAAACTCAAGTATCAAATGTATCATTTAGACACATGCATTTTTTAAGATTTAAAAATATAAGAAATGTAAGTTAACTTTTTCTAGGCTCATTTTGTGCCTCTTTATTAATTTTTGATGCACTTTATGCATCTTTTCTATCAACCATATATCCTATAAAATCTAAATAAGAATATCTAATGATTTCAAAAGAAGTGATGTGCCTAGGATATCAATCCCTAGGTTTTGAGTTCCTAAAAGACATCTAAAAATTCTTTTAATAGTAGTCAAATGGGATTTTTTGGATTTGTTTGAAATCTAGCACAAAGACAAATACTAAACATGATTTTAGGTTTACTAGTAGTTAAATAAATTAATGATCCAATCATCCCTCTAAATTTTATTTTGAACAATAAATTTGCCTTCAGTCCTTATCTAACTGACATGAGGAGCTCATGGGAGTACTTATTATTTTAGCTTTATCTATTTAATACTTCTTAGGGATGCTCTTAATATATTTTGATTGATTAAGAAAAGTGCCTTCCTCTTTTTGCTTTATTCTAAAACCAAGAATGTAACTCAAGTCTCCCATCAAACTCATTTCAAATTCCTTACTCATTGTATTTAAAAAGCCATCACAAAGATTTTTATTAGTATATCCAAACATGATATTTTAAACATAAAATTGAATAATGAGAATATCATCTCCTACTCTTTTTATGAAGAGTGTGATGTCCACACTCCCTTTAACAAAATATATTTCTATTAAGAAAATTCTTAGCCTTTCATACCATGCCCTAGGTGCCTTTTTTTATCCATAAAATGCCTTCTTCAATTTAAACACATGATTAAGAAATTGTGAATTTTCAAAACTTGGAGGTTACTCAATATAAACATCCTCTTTAACCAACCCATTAGGAAAGGAACTTTTAACATCCATTTGAAATATTTTAAATATTTTAAAATAGGCAAATGCTAGAAGCAACCATATTGCTTCAAGTTTGGCTACAAGGGCTAAAGTCTCATCAAAATTAATTTCTTCTATTTGATTATACTCCTTGCCCACCAATTATGCCTTCTTTCTAAACACTACACCAAAATCATTCATCTTATTTTTGAAAAGCCACTTAGTTTAAATAACATTTTGATTTTTAGGTCTTTCTACTAACTCTCAAACATTATTTCTAAGAAATTAATTTAACACTTATTACATAGATAGAATCCAAAATTTATCAAAAAGTTCTTAATTTAAATTAGTGGGTTCAATCATTAAAATAAATGTTGAATGGTTAACTTCTTTGTTAAGTCCATGCCTAGTCTTAGCGCCTTCACTCGATTCTTCTAAAATTAGTTCTTTAGGATTAATTTCAAGATA
This sequence comes from Dendrobium catenatum, assembly GCF_001605985.2. Lineage (NCBI taxonomy): Eukaryota > Viridiplantae > Streptophyta > Magnoliopsida > Asparagales > Orchidaceae > Dendrobium > Dendrobium catenatum. Next base: position 116,263 of record NW_021579361.1, read on the forward strand.
TTTCTATTCTCTAGGTAATTTATTTTTATTTCCAACACTTTCTTGAAGATTTGCATTTTTAATACCTTGAGTATTTTCTTCAACATCTTCATTCCAACCTATACCCTTCAGAAATATTAGATTCTTTAAAAACTACATGAGTGATCTCCTCTACTATCTAATTCCTTTTGTTAAAAACTCTATAGGATTTGCCAACACTTGAATATCCTAAAAAAATTCTCTCATCAGATTTAGGATCAAATTTTCCTAAAAGAGTTTCCCAATGTTATAAATAAACACTTTACATCTAAAGACATGTAGATGTGAGAGGTTGGGTGTCCTGCCCTTAAGAAATTCATAGGATGTTTTATTCAACTAAGATATAATGTTCACCCTATTCAGAATATAGCAAGCTATATTAACCACTTTAGCTCAAAAACATTTAGGAAGTGAATATTCAGCCAACATGGCTCTAGCAGCTTCTATAAAAGTTTTGTTTTTTCTTTCAATAACTTTATTCTATTTAGGGGTTTTAAGAGCTAAAAAGTTATGATCTATCCCTTTCTCTTTACCAAAAACTTTTAATTTCTTATTTTTAAATTCTCCATTGTGGTAACTATGAGTTAGAAAAATTTCATAACCTGGCTTCCTCTGAATTTAAGTAAAAAAATTTCTAAATTCATCAAATGATTCACTCTTATGTGATAAGAATCTAAGCCATGTGAACCTAAAATAATCATAAAAAATCATATACCCAAAAACTTTCCCTCTAATACTTACAATGCTAATATGTCCAAAGAGATCCATTCAAAAAACCTCTAAGGGTTTTCTAATTGTAACATCTTGAATTGAATGAAAGGAGGACTTGACTTTTTTCCCTATTTAACATGCATCATATTGGTGATCCATAATGAAGTCTAATTTGGGTATTCCTCTAATCAATTTTTTTTGAATGATCTTTCTAAGTTTTTTCATGCTTGCATGACAAAGTTTTCTATGCCATAACCAAGATTTATCAGCAATAATTTTTAGACAAAAAGTATTAGAAAATTTAACATAATTTAAATTAAGCATGTAAATATTATTTACCATATTTCCATACAACACATCAACTCCATTTTTCATTATAATATAACTTGTATTCAAAAACTTTTTTTAAAAACTCTTATCACAAAGCTGACTAATACTTAATAAATTATATTTTAAGCCTTCAACCAATAAAACATTTTTAATCAAAAAATTCTTTGTGTTACCAATCATACCTAAACCTACCACTCTCCTAGTGGTGTTATCTCCAAGTATCACTTTACCTCCAGTTTTGATCTCCAGCGATATAAATTAATTTGCATCTCCAATCATAAGTTTTGAAAATTCATTGTCCAGGTACCAAATGCTCTCACGAGGGCTTGTATAAGAGTATTTTTATAAAATTCTAAAACATTAGACTTAGGAACCCAAAGAAAATTTGGTTTACCTCTTAACAATGATAATCCAGATGCACGTTTGTTATGCTGTAATTGATGCATCTTAGGTCTTCACACTAAATATGTTCTACTATAAATAGTGCAAGTGTAGGAAATATGCCCTTACATGCCACATAAAAAATATTTAATACCAGGAAAATAATTTACTAATTTATATGAGTTATAATATCTTTTCCTAGGTTTTGAACTTATACGCTTTTGGTTAGGGTTATATAATTATTCAAGTGTGGGAGCTTTTTTTTCACTTAAATGCTTTTAATTTTATTTGAAGATATGAATTTGCATTTTTCAAAATTGAATTTGTAATCTTTAAATCATATTCCCTTTGATCTGATTTATCCATAAATTTTTTATAACCATTTTAAAGCTCAATATAATATGTTTTTAATAGTTCATGCTTCTTATTTATATCATCAAATTCATCTAGCAAAATCATGTAATTTCTATCTATGGTTACATGATCATTTCTAAGATTTTCATGCACTTTTTGTAAATTCAAATACTCTATACTAAGGTTAGCATGCAATTTCTTAAGTTTTATATATGTATTATAAATATTCTAAAAAACTTCAAATAATTCATTATAATATTGGTCATATACATCCTCTTGAACTAAATAATCAAGTTTATCTTCCATTAAGCATAAATTTGTAACCACCTCTTCTGCTTCTATTTCTAAAGTGTCTGAAGCTAAGTTAGCCCAGAAAGCTCTTTACATTATTTTGTTTCCCATTTTAACATTTATTTTCTCCTTAACTTTCTCCTTTTTAGGATTAGCTTTGAGATTTGGGCATTCATTCTTTATATGTCCAAGCTTTTTGCATTCATAACAAATGACTTCATTAGTAAATTTTGGATTCTTATTAAACTTACCTTTGTTCTAATGCAAACGTTGTCGTTGCTTTCTCTTCAGAAAACTTTTGAATTTCTTAGTCATAAGTGCAATACCTTCTTCATCCTTTAGCATTGATTGATTACTCTCTGAATCATCAACTTTTAAAGCTATATTTCTCTATTTCCATTTGTCACCTACATCAATCTGTATTTAATTCACTCCTTACTCATAAACAATAAGTGATCCAAGAAAATTTTCAGTAGAATATACATTAAGATCTTTATACTCAATTATGATTGTTATCTTTACATCATAAGCAGTAGGTAAACAACATAAAATTTTATTAACTTTTCTTGAATTTGTAAGTTCTCTACCTAATTCATATAATGAGGTAATAATCTGAGTAAATCTTATATGCATATTAGAAATTGACTCATTCGATTTCATGCAAAATAGTTCATAGTCATGTAATAAATTATTCAACCTAGATTGTTTCACCTCATTTATTCCTTGATAAGTTATGCAATATCTATCCCAAATTTCTTTTCCAATTTTGCATGTAGAAATACACATATAATTTTCATATTTCAAAGCACAGAAAAAACTATTTAAATCTTTTGAATTTAACTGTGCCGATTCTCTTTCTTTTATAGTCCAATCAGTAAATGGTATTTCAATTCTAATTCCATCAACCATTCTAATAGATTTATTATAACCTTCCTGTACTAATATCCACATGTGATAGTCAAGTAATTACAGGAAAATAGGCATGCAAGTTTTCTAAAAATCAAAAGAAATATTATCGAATAAAGGTGGTCTAGTGATCAAATATCCTTCAGTAGTACTCTAGTTTATAAAATTATCCATGAGCATTTTTCAAAAACTAGTCTAAATTTTAATTTTTGAAATAAGCTCTGATACCACTTAAAAGTTCGTGAAGGTTGTTAGACCTTATAGAATGATTTAAAGGCTATCCAAGAGTGGGGTGGGGGTCAATTGCTTATTAAAAAAAATTCTTGGATTTTTGAAAACCTTTTTTTATTTTTTGAAATTTAAATTAAGAATCCTACAACATGTAGTTGTTTAAGAAATGATTTCACAAATGATTTTCCAAACATAAAATTTAAATGTAGAAAAAAAATTACAAGGAAAACTTAAGGCATCAGAAGAACACCAAATTTTATAGTGGATTGGTCTAACTAGACCTACATTAACTTCTTAGAGACTCCTTCTACAAGTATTGCTCTAAAAAATAGTGACTCTCCATTTTCCCTCACAACAAGGTAGAGAAGCCCTTACAAACTCACCTTTTACACTCTCCAAGTGATGGAAGCATACCGTCATGTCCTATTTCACGCTCCTAGTGAAGATAAAGAATAATCACCTTTTACACTCTCTAAGTGATGGTAATGTACCTTCACATCTTTTTTCACCCTCCTCATGAAGGCATAGAACCTTGATTCATCTTGAAGAACTCCTCTCAAGAGCCTCAAAAAAGTTGGGTAGAAACTTAAAGACGATAAAAAGATCCTCACTTTGGGCAATCTTATGAATCCCTCATAACTCCCCTCACTAGATCTCTCTGTCTTCATTTATAAAGTTTCTCCCAAACACACTCTCAATGGTCCATCTCAAGAGAAATTCAAAGTAAAGGAATATAAGATAGTTTTTAGAACTCTTTATATAAAAAATATGTGAAAAAACATCCAAAAAATAAATTTTTCAATAAAACTATCCTACAATCATACTGTATGATTGTGGATCACTGATATGAATAGTTCAAAAAATTAGGGCTTCATTCGATATGAACTTGGATGAATTCAGTTTCATACACTGTTAGTCATTTATACGAATTCACATCATACTATATGAATAGTTCAAAATGAATGTGTTCATTTGGTATGATTTGGTACAATCCTAATTTTGTAGTTTGTAAGTCATCTGTATGAATTGGCATCATATTATACGAACAATTCAAAAATAAATGTATTCGTTCCATACAATCTAGTATGAACCTAATTTTATACTCTGTTAGTTATATATACAACTTGACATCATTTTTTTACAAATAATTCAAAAATGAATGTGTTATTCGATACGATCTGGTACAAACCTAATTTGTACTAGTTCAGTCATCTATATGGCTTTACATCATATATTACAAACAATTCAAAAATTTAAGCCATGATTTGGTTAACTGCATTGTAGAGGAAAATATATGTAAAATCATAGAATACAGTTAAATATCATGCACGATAATTTAATATAATACAGTATGATCATTTAAAAAAAATTATCACACTCCCCTTGTGTGTGTACATGGTTAACCAATTATAATTACACTTGCTCAGACTCAAGAAATAGAAATAAAGATATACAAACTCTATTACATGAAATCTTAATCTACCTTCTCTTGAAGACTTCAGTAATTTGTAGTAGTATATAATTTCCCTAAAATATTTGTGCACATAAAAATAAATAGAAATATTAATATACAATAGGAGAAATAATAAAATCTTAACAATAATATTTTATTATCATTAAAATCATAATCTTAATCTTAATTCCTAATTTAGAGTAGAAGACATAATCCTAACTATTGATTTTAATCAATAATTCAGATTAGATCCTACGATTCTGGAGCCCATTTGATTGTGGCCTCTCAATCAACAATCCAACGACTATAATCAATTATATGTTTACACGGTATGTCATAATGATTGGCTAGCCAATCAGATGGCTCCCTCGTGGAATACACCGGTTGACTGTTTAATTTTGGATTCAATTTCTTGGAAAATTATTTGTAACTGAAAAAAATCATATCCCCTCACACACTTGTCCAATTTTTGGTATTCTTAGGCTCATTGGATAGGTGTTGAGGAGACCTATCAAAGCTCTATGGTTTCAATGCCTAAGTAGGCATGAAACATAAGTTTTAATAATTAAAATATTATGGGAATTTTTCTAATTATGGCATTAGAACAACTCACGAGGGATTATAATTTTTGAAGAATGATTTTGGGCATGTCCTAGACATGTCCAAAATTTTCCTTGACTATTTGATTTGATTAAGGGCTATTTTAAGTTGATTTAGACTTAAGGGTCATGGTTTGGCCCTTAATTTCAAATCAACACATTCTCCTATCCAATTAGATATAGGTTTTGTGTGTTTGTGGCATGATCATTCTTAGGATAAGGAGTTTGGAGCCACTGATAGCACCCTCTCCCTTACCCTAGGTAGTGACTTAGGAATTTTTGAAGGTAACCTAGATGTTGCTTTAGGTGGTTTGGATAACCACCTTAGAGAGTTCCACTTGGGCCTAAATTCAGAGGGTTTGGACCTTAAGATTAGTTGATCCCATGGTCCAAATTTCACTAGATATGGACTCCATTTCGTCCACCAACTAGGAACCCCAAAATACCCTCCTAAAATTTACCCTTTTCCTTAATTAATTCATATAAAATTCTAAAAATTCACATAAGCCCTCTTTCTCACAATTAAATCATTAATCCATAAAAAAATGAACCTCTAAGAGCATACCCCTAATTTTATTTTAATCTATTTTTAAAGAAAATAAACAATTAATTAATTAAAAATATTTCAAAATTAAAAAAAATCCCTAAATACTTGGAAACATCCCCTAAGGTCATTTCTAACCTTTAGGGTGTTTTCTAAGAGGTTCAGGGATGATTTGGATCAAAATTTAATAATCCACATAATTAGGCAATTTTAGAAAAATAAAAAATACCTTAACTTTGAAAATCACTAATTATTCTAGAAAAATCTAATTTAATCAAATTCAAAGAAATTAAAATCTAATTAAAATATACTATTTTCTAAAAATATCAAACCTCCAAAATAAGTAAAAGTCAGAAGGTCAACTCTCTGATCAACCGTAATTCAAAACTTGGTTAAAATTTTAGAAAACTATAACTTAATGTTGAAGATTCTAAATTTAGCAAACTCAAAGGCTATATACTCAAATTAAGGTCTAATATTCATGAAAACTTCTATAATTTTGAGAGTCACTTTAATTTTAAAATTTAACTTTCAACCCTTTAATTTTGAGAGTCACTTTAATCCTAAAATTTAATAATTAACCTTAAATTCTAAAAAATTCTAATTTAATAATTCAAAATTAATAATTAATTAATTGATTAGAATTTTTTATCTTTAATCCACAACTAATTAAATCAACTTAATCAACCCTTGTTACTACTCAATAAGCTAGGCCTAAGAGGATATTAGCTTAGCCCCAAGGAAGGTGAAATGAATTTCATGGCCTTAGTGAGCTACAAAGGTAGTAATCATTTAACTATTGAATTATATCTAAATTAGGCATAAATTTATTAATATTTAAACTCAAATATAACTTTTCCCTTAAACCTTTAATAAGCTTGAATATCAAACAACATTAAAAAGTTACCCAACTTAGGATCCACCCCAGCCACACAACCCTTTGCACACTTTAAATGATTTCCTAGGATAACCAACTCTAATTTAGGCTAGAGTAGTGTTTACTTTTAATGATGTGTGCCAAGTTTTCTTAGTTTTAATTGCATGTTGTGATAAAAAATTTATTGATGTGAGTGTTTATTTACTTTACTATAATACATAAATTGATTTGATATATTATAACTTACCCTTAGGTTAGGACCAATATGGTGGCTCACTGAATTTTCTGCAAGTGGCCATGCTCATGCTGGGATATAAATCAAGGCGGCAAAGTTAATTATTTAACTAACAAATTTTTATGCAGGTACTAAAATTGCTTAAGCCCCTTTGAAATAAAAGGAACATGGCTAAGTGTTGCTGAGATTTAATTTAATTCAAATATATAACTACTTGGGATTGATTTGATTTTAAAATCTTAGGATAACCCTACAGGAGTCTAGATTTTTCATTTTAATGTTGATGTAATTTTTTTAAATTTAACAATTGTGAAAGTTAGACATTTGATTTAGGATACACGTATCCAAAATTGGATTACAAAGAGGAAAGGATAATTCTTTGGGCATCAGTCCTTTTCCATTATGGAAGCCCTATTTTAGATAGTTTTAATACCTAAAGTGAAAAGGATAACCTCTCCTTCGGGGAAGAGTTTTCTTTTTTATTTGGGTATCCAAGTATGATGAATTTAAGGAGCTCAAAGAAGAGGAGGAAAAAGAGTTGAAGACAAGAGTATCATACTCAAAGTTAATTTGCGTTAATCCTAAAATTAGAATATGAGTTTGTGGTTTGTGGTGACCGTCCACTTTTAATTTATGTAATTTTTGGGTTGTAATAAACAGACAGTTTGCATATGGACATTTATTTAATTGGTTTTATTTATTAATGTGTTTGATATAACATGATTGCAAATAGGGATACCTAGTTTTTTCTAGTTTTTTTACAACTTACATGCCATTTTTGGTTTAGCCTATAATCGAATTAAAGGATTGTGAGGGCACGTGTAAAACTTTTTCTACTTAAATTTCAATAAAATTTTAAGATAATGTAGAAACTCTAATATTCTAAGAAGTAAGGGGTGTAGATCTTTTAAGGGGATGCTGTGCAATCTCTAGTAAAAAATAATTTTCAAACCTTTTTAAAATTCTTCATGTATTTTTCATGCATTTGATCGAGTCAATCAACATGCATTGCATTAGAAATAAATTTAAAAGAATTTAAAATTTTAATCATAATTTCTTCAAGCATTTTCACCTTACATAGGTTAAGAGACCAATTAGGATTCACTCTAGATATCGATCCCAATTCTATAAAACTTTAACAACAACATGCCTACCACTCTTTTCATAAAAAAAGATCAAACTCATGGATTTTAAATTGCCTAGGTGGTTAGTTGGCTTTCTAATCCAGGCTAGGGTAAGTCTAGATTTTTACACTACATTAGCTAGGTTTTGGGTACTGTGGTCCAGTGCTCAATTTAGATTTAGGATCCATGGCAAATTTTGAGTCATAAGACCCCAACCTCCTAGAATATAATTCTAAATTTCTAATAAATTATTCAACTAAAATTAAAGATTTTCTCAATCCAAAACTTAAAGCCCAACACTTAGCCTAGGTTGGGGCCCTTCTTAATTATTTTACAATCTTAAAAGTGCATCTTACCCCTCCTCCATTAACTCTAAAAATAAGTTTTCAAAACTCAATCCAATCCATATTGAAATTCTAAATCCCCCTAGTTTTATACCACTTCTAAAAAATCTCTAAATAGAATTTCTGCCATTATTTTAATCTAGAGTATTCCTAGGGGATTAAACCTCCCTATAATATAATTAACTATAAGGGCTTATGCTCGTAGGAGATTTAGGACAAACATCAAACTTTTCAAAAATCAAATTTCAAAACTTAATTAGTCTTCTTTGGGATAATTGAAATCAACGACGATCATTATCATCATGTTCGAGCAATTAATAAAGAATGTTATTTTGTTCCTTTTGTGAGATATATTATTTATTGACAAAAGTTTGAATATGAGATTAATGATAATTCATGTAGATTATTGTAGCCAAATATTTGATTGAACTACACTTTGGCTTTTGGGGGCCATACGTGGTTCTCCCTTAAATTTAGTTACAATATTCAAGATGTGATTTGCAATTCTAAATATGTAACCCATTTTAAAATCTTATTTCTATCTCTTAAGGTAGTTTATATTATCTGATAAGATGTTAAATTTTAGAATTAAAATTTAAAGTGAATTTCAAATTCCCCAAAGAGAACTAATCTTAAAAAAAAAACTTTTCAAATTCACTTAAAACACAACTTCTTTTAAAAGTTTCAAAACCCTATACTTTTATAACTCTTTATAAAATAAGAATAATAATATTAATTAAAAGGCTCTATAACTGTAGGGATTCTTATAAAAAATAAAGTATTTGTATATATCATATCCACATCACATTACATGCCGCTACAAAGAAGTCGCTCATCTCTAAACAATATGTACACTTGGTCATGCCGTAATGTTTAAAGCGGAGTAGAAAATTTAAGCACTTACATAAAACTTATTATTTATAATAATGATTTTTTCCTTTTTGATTTAATCATCATACATAAGCATGACCACCTACAAAAAATTTGATGTACAAACCATATGCTCCTAACTTTAGATAATCAAATGCACCCATTACATTATCATATCAAGCACAAGAAAATAAACACTCACATCATCACACTCTCACCAGAATATTACTCCTCAAATAATAAAATGCTGTAAAAGTAAACACCAACATCGTAACATCATCTAAATCTAAAGCTTGAGTCAATTTCTCTATTAAATAATTCTAAGTATCAACTAATTGTGTGGTTTTATTGTCCTAAATGAATTAGGATTTGAGTTATCTATAAATTTAATTTATATGTTAATGCTAGAGGTTTTGATTTGAATTTAACTTTTTATGATTTAAAATTTATTATTGAATTTTAGTTATTTTGGTTTTATTATTAACTTTAGGTTTTAAAGAATAAAATGAATTAATAACTTAAAAATATATTTAAATTTAATTCAATAAGTCATAGGCTTTTAAAAGAATGAATGTATTTGTTTCATTTCAATGGAATGAGGACAATGCATAAAGAAAAATGATTATTTTTATTACTATTTAATTTTAATTTTTTTAAATGAATTATTTTAGTTGATTATTTAAATTTAATTTATGAGTTTATTTCTTAAATTGTACTATGATTTATAATTTTATATTATTGAATTTTAAAATATTTAATTTTATATAAATCATTTTAATTTGTACCTAATAATTTTTTTTATTTGAATTATTTGAATCTATTTATATTTTACAAAGATTCTATCTTTATTTCTGTTTGTTATTTATTATTCTATTTATTTATTAAATTTTTAATATGATTTTCATGAATTTTTGATTTATTTATGGAATTATTTAATATTATTTTAATTTCTATGATTTAATGGTATTAAGTTAATTAAATTTTTTAAATGAATTATAAATAGTTCATTCATTAACTTTCTAGTGTTTTGAAACTATTAGGATGATTTAAAAGATTTATTGATTTTATTTTCATTTTGGTTTTTTTAATATTAATCTCTTTAGTTCGACAAAAGGTTGTCTTTTTCTATAAATTTTAAAATTAAAATTTAATATTTTTTTAAGATTCATATTTATTTTGGAGTTGAATGCACTTTAATTTTTTCTTTTATGATTTTATTTATTTATTTATGCAATTTATAATTTAAGATTATTTATTATTTATTTGTTAAAGGGTTTTAAGTATTTTTAACTATTGTATTGAATGATGTCTAAATATTATGAAACCATCACCATAGGTCAGGAATGACCTAATATGAAGCTCATGAAAGTTTGGGGTGTTATGAGTTTATATTTTAATTTAAATGAATTTATTTATTTATTTATTTAATCTCCCCTAATTACCTACTATTTTATTTTTAGTAGTTTCATAGAGAGCTTTTATTTTTCCTTAACCCTATATTAAATTTGAAAGAAGAATGACCTTTATTATATTTTATATTTATTTATTTAATTTTAGAATTTTATATTCTTTTTTTTTTGTTAAAACTTATATAGCATACATGTTAAATAATGAAAAGGGTTACAAGTCCTTAAAGGATCTAACACTAACTAATTGCTCAAAGAGCTACAATCAAAATGTAAGAAAACCCTAATGAGAAAATGATCCTACTACCTTACAAAAATAATAAAAAAGGTTAGGCAAGGATCCAAAATGCTAAAAATGAAGCTACTTCTTTGATATATATTTAACACCAAGTAGAAGCAAAATATATATGCAAAAATAAGTATGCATGCAAAGAAAATTTAGGAAACACAAAAACACCTTACCTAATCTGTGTGCAAAAGGCCCACCAAGATATTCAAGAAGCACATGAGAAACTAGAATCCTTAGCCCACTAACATAAGTAAAGGTCTCTAACCCTATATATACAATAACCAAAACTAGTCAATAACACTAACAACCATCAAAACCTATAGAAATCTAAGAAGAACTAAACAAATAGCAACCAAGGTGGTAAAAAAAACCTAGCAATAGGATTGAAATAATGACAATCCTAAATCAAAACCAAAAACTTATGAAATAGAAATGAAAGAAGAGACAGTTGGATGACTAAATGAAGAGAACCAAATAAAAATAAGAAACCTAACAAACCATTGATGGAATAATGTCTCAAAAGAGTTATATCAAAATTCAAAGTCCGTAGAAAATTGTTGATACTAACCATCCATATAAGTAAAAAGAAAGGTAATAACCCACAATACTAAATCCTAATCCACTTTGTAATATCCAACCAAATAATAGCCTAACAAATAAAAAGATAAGAAAAAACTAGGAAAAGGGAATAAGTAAGTTCCCCTCCCAAGAAAATATGGCAACTAACCCCCGATAAAGCTCCCCATCGAATGGACAAAAAGTAATAAGTTGCCAACCATCAAGAAAATTTCTAGTCACTAAAAGATTTTCTTGCAATCATAATATTTATCATCCCAAACTAAAAATCCATCAAGTTCTAGCAGGACAAAGGCATACCATAAATTCCAGAGGTCATTTATTAGATTGAGATTTGGGTTAGCTAATTAACTAACCAAATGACCTCCAATTAATATAAATTTTAAACTCTAGATCTTGAAGGACCTTAGGAGTATACCATAAAAACTTGAGAGAATTTGAATCACTATAGAATTTTATATAATTTCTCAAAAGTAAATACATATATATCTTTGGGAAATTAATTAGGACAGAGTGGATTGAGAACTTGGGTGCAATCTCTGTCTATCTAACGCATGGACCTAGCTCTAACATCCACAACAAATCCACATTAAAATACCTTAGGGATTTAGTGTTATAAAATTTTTAAAATCTTTGGTCAATTTCAAACATAAGATTTTTAAAATTTTATACAAGCCATATGACAGGTCAAATTGACCCAAGAAAAATTAGAGATGTCAAGAACATCCCTATTTTTTATGAGGATTAATTTAAGTTTAAATTGACTTACATTTTGCTCAAATTAAATAAAATTTAATTCTCTATTTATTAGTATTCAAAGAAATTCTATATTGTTCAAAGCCATATACTCTATGCGATTAAAAGAAATTAAATTATAAAAATATACAGGTGTTACATGCAAAAATTAGTTCAGTATACAATGGTTACTATTTTTTGAAGTTTAAATAGTTTTATGGATTGTGGTAAGTTCGTCTAACTCTAGAGAATGAGACTTTCCTATATAGGCTAAGCACTAAGAAGTACTTGGTTAGAATTTCATATTTGAACAAATTAAACTTTATAGAGCTTGCTCAAGATTGCATCTATGTATCTTGGGAGGCCTAAGTTATAGTGGGGATCAATTGCTCGTACTCTCATGAAGCCCAATGAATGAGAAATAAGAGTATATACCCTTTAAAAAATAGGGATATTTATAGGATTTGGAAATTGAATGTGGATAAAATATCAGGAAGGGAATTTTGTATTAGACCTCTATGCTAGTGTTGGATAGTCCAATAGCATGGAAGTGTCTGGAGAGCATAGAGCACATGGGATGAGTTGAACTAGTTGTTTGAATTGATCCAACTCAAAATGGCTTTAGTTTTGGAATTTTTTGGCCACCTCAAGCTAGGCTAAGATTTGTGTTGGGAGGGCTGAGTCTAGGGGGGATCAGTGCATTACATATGAGCTTACTGCAAGATAGAATGGGCTAGAATATTATATGGGCTCAGCTATGCTTACATAGGTGCACTTTGGTTATCCAATTTGGCTAGCCCAAGTTAGTCCAAGTGGTAGATGATGGGTGCGGTAGAGTAACCTATAAAATTATGAAATAAATTAGGGCTCTATCAATCCCTAGCAATGCTTATATTTTCTTTGATATAAAAAATATTCTAAAATATCCACTGAATAATACAAGTTGAAGTGCCGAATGAAGTAATATAGTGATAGAGTAGAGTATATTGATCCCATGAAGAAGATATGCTCACTTGCAAATACTAGTATTGTCTATTAAAATTATAATAATTATCCTTCTCAACAAAAATAAAGGTTGAGGAGAATCAATCACATAAATAAATAAAGATAAAGATAATGAATATGTTATAAGGATATAATATTTTTGATTGATGATTATAAATAACATATTTTTCTTAATGAATCTCTTTTAATTGTGTGCTATTCTGAGCACATGCATCCCTAGATCTCTATCGAGCTTATAGGAATAAGGATGTCCATCGACTTCCTACAGTTATATTATCTCCTTAAGAATTTAGTACATTTCATACCTTATACATTGGCATGATGCATACTAATTCAATATTCATGGTTTTGCTTGCTTCTTTCTATTGAGGGCCCACATTACACCTAATTTTAATTATACATATTTCCATTATATGTATTAAATGAAGATATGATAATATTGAAAATATCTTTTCAATCTTTTAAGGAATAAGGGAATTCATTAGTACTACATATTATTCTTTATTCGTTAATCCAAAATAAGAGAATTTAGCCAGACTTGGAGTAGAATTAAAGTAAACTCATTTTCATTGATACCATAATAGAAAGAAAATACAAGAGATATATATTACCAAAAGGGTTCAATGGATCTCCTGTATACTCCTTCTGTTTACATATAGATTTACTTCCACAAACACAACCCAAACACTTTGATGATGGTATCAAGTAGTTCTTTAAATTCCTTAGTTATCACTATAAGAGAGTTTTAGAGAAGCACTCTGAATTAGACTGAACTTATGTAATTGACTAAACTCTCACAAATATAACATAATAACTTTTTATAGAAAAACACAAAATAGGCATATGGCATTGCAACACTACAAAAATAAGCCCGTTGTGCCCAATAAATGAACTAATATTGTTACGCTTTTTTTTAGTGCCTTTGCAATGATTGCTAATATTTTGGCACTCTAGCGATGTTTTGATGGCGCTGCGACACTTTTTGTTTCAATTCTACAACACTTTATAAAACTTATAATTTTTTACCTTTTCTATATTTTTCCTGCACAACACAATTAAAATAATACATTTTCACTAAATATATAACACATAAAATAACACATTATATAACTTATTAAATTCTTCCCACCTTGAATGCTTTCTTGTCCTCAAGTAAATAGATATATTATAATTCTAATTAAATGATTAACAAAAATAAAATTGATAATTTAGATTTATTAAAATATAGGATAATATATCACGGTCTAGATGTAGTAAAAATGAACAAGATTATGATTCTAGTTTAGAAAAAATACTAATAATTACACCAATCAGTCATCATTTTTATTGCTTAATATGAATTTATAGTTTATAGATTTGCTTACTAATTTTTTAATTTTAGAGTGAATAATGTGTTTAATGCTTAGATATATTTGTAGTTGAATTTTATTAGTTTTTGAATTTTAGAGTGAATAATGTGTTTAATGCTTAGATATATTTGTAGTTAAATTTTATTAGTTCACCATCATTTGTACTAGTTTTCTTATTTTATCCTTTATAAATCTAAGTATTACATTGAAATTAGATTCTATGTTTTTTTTTTTTTAATTAGAAGAATATCATAATAAAGGCACATGCAACGACTCTCTTCTCTGGGTTCGTTAGGAGATTCCAGGGTGATTTTTTAAGGGCATCATTGGGAGCGCTGGTTTGCTCTTTCCGTAGCTCTTATCTTCAATTTTTTTGATTGCTGGCTTTCTCTCTGTGCATTTTGTGCTGTGATTGTTTCATTTTGAGGTTTCATTTTGGTTCGGTGCTGGGCGATGATGCCTATTTCATCATCGTTCCCTAACCTGAACACTTCCTCACTTGGTGAGGGAAGTCAAGGTCTTTTAAATTTGTTTTAGCTGGCTCTACATCTATTGCTTTGAATATGAAATTCATGCAGTCCTCTTTTGAGGGATGTCCGACTCTTTTGGTTGAAGACTCAATTGTTGATTTGTTGGCTGCTCCATTTGCTTTGACTCTTGTTGGTAAATTTATTTTGAGACAACGTAATCTAGATGTAATTCGGAAATTTTTTCTTAACCTAAAACTATCAGGAGCATTTCATATTGGATTGCTTGACCAAAGATATGTTGCTATACAACTTGCCAATGATCTTGATTATAGCTGTATTTTTGCTAAGAGATCTTACTATATTCAATATTGCTAATAGTACCAATATTGCTGCTTCTCCTGCTTGCATGGTTAATTTAAATACTAATGATTTTAATGGAAAGATGATTGTTTCTACCTCTACTAATATGTTAAATGATCATGAAGCTTTGGCTATTCAAGTGGTTCCTAAAGATTCTCTTTTAGAGGAAGGAGAATTTATTTTGTCTCTTCTGAACATCAATAAAGAAATTATTCTTAGAGATTGTGATGTTACTGAGGAGGAGGAAAAGTTTATGGAAGATGAATGTCCTCATCTATCTTCTTTAAGGGATCCTCCAAGTGGTGGTAAGGCTTTTTCTCTTTCTTATTATAATAATGATGCTTTAATTGATACTGAGGAAATGCATATTGCTGCTAAATATTTTGTTAAAGATGATAATGATTTAAGTTTTATCAAAGTTCATAGTAAAAGAGGAAGGAAACCTAAGCATATTTGTCTTCAACCTCCTAGAAACACTCGATTGCATACTTCTCATTAATTTGGTTTTTTATGTTTAATACATTTATTTTGGAATGTGAGGGGCATTCGTTGTCCTTCTTCTAGGATTTGTGTTAAAAACTTGTGTCGTGTTCATAACCTTTCTATTCTTATTTTGCTTGAGCCTCTTATCTCTTCTAATAGATTAATTAGCACTTTTCAGTTTTTGGGCTTTAACCATGCTATTTCTAATGTTGCAAACAAGATTTGGGTTTTCCGGAAAGAATCGATTAAAATTTATTTTATTGATGACTTTACTCAAGTTTTGCACTGTAAGGTAGAGGTTCTTAACTTCAACTATTGTGATTCTTTTGTTTACGCTGTGTCTTCACTTTATTCTAGAAAAAAAGCTTTGGGATCAACTTTTTTATTTTCATAATATATATAATTTGCCTTGGCTTATTGGTGGTGATTTTAATACTATCTCTAACCCTTCTGAATGGATTGGAGGATCCCCTCCTTCTTTTTGTTCTATGGAGAATTTAATAAAAGAATTACATCTTGTAATCTTACTGATATTGGGTACGTTGGTAATAACTTCACCTGGAATAGGGGTCATTTATGGCAAAGATTGGATCGTGTAATATTTAATGACCCTTGGCTTAATTCCCGGTTTTCCACTAATGTGCATCATTTGAGTAGAACTTTGTCGGATCATTCCCCTTTAACTTATCAGCATTAAGTATAAACATGGTAATGTTTCTTCTCAATTTAGATTCCAAAACATGCAGTTAAATTATGATTCTTTCTTGGATGTTGTTCAGCTTAATTGGCTTGCTCCTCTTCTTCCTGATAATTCTATTTTTGGTATGAAGAGACTCTGGTTTAAATTGAAAAGGTTGAAACAAGTTTTAAATTAGAGGAACCATCATGTGTTCAAAAATGTTTTTTCTAATATTTTGCAAGCTGAGTAACTGGTTAACTCTCTCAAATTAGCTTGTAAAAATGATCCTTCTGATACTAATCTTTCTTTCTTAAAGAATTCTAAAGAGGATATTTTTAATTTACAAGCTTAGGAAGAGGTTTATTGGAGGCAAAAATTTTTTGCTAAGCATTTGCTTGAAGTCAATAACAACACTAAGTATTTCCATGGTTTGCTTAAGAGACAAAGAGCAAAAAACATTATCAATAAAATCCAAAGGGAAGATGGGTCTTTTACTGAAAATTCTGAGGAGATTGCTAATTTAGCTGTGAATCATTTTCAAGCTAGGTTTAACAATGTTTTTACTCTGGATCAAATTATTGATCATTCTTTCATTCCTTTCCTTATTTCTATTGAGGAGAATATTTTTCTTTCTAGACCTCCTTCTTTTGAGGAGGTTAAAAAAACCTTATTGAATATGAATAAGGAGTCTGTGGCTGGGCCTGATGGTTTTACCACCTTATTTATTCTAAAATACTGGCATATTAGTGGTAATCATATTTTTCATGCTATTTTAGATTTTTTTGCTAGTACTCCTATCCCTAAGTTTGTTATTTTTACTTCTATTGTGCTTATTCCAAAAAATAATGCTATTACTAATTGGAATGATTTTAGACCTATAAGTCTCTGCATTTTCTTCAATAAATTGATTTCTAAAATTATTGTGAATCATCTGACTACTATTTTACCTAGAATTTTTTCTCCAATTCATATGGGGTTTGAGAAAGGTAGGTCCATTACTGATCATATCCTGTTAGCTTAGGAATTCTATCAAGACTTGGATGTTACGGTAAGAGGGGGTAATTTAATTTTGAAGCTGGATATTGCCAAGGCATATAATAATATTAATTGGAATTTCATTTACCTTATTTTAGAATTTTTTGGTTTTAACTCTATTTTTATCAAGCTTATCAAGAACTGTATTGAAAATGCTCATTTTTCTATTATTGTTAATGGTTCTAACAATGGTTTCTTCAAAGCTTCTCATGGTTTAAGGCAAGGTGAACCCTTTCCCCTACTCTCTTTATTATTGCTGATGAGTTTCTTTCTAGAGGTCTTACTAATTTATTTAATGCCAATCCTCATTTTTACTTTAAAACTTTCGGAGGTACCCCTCTATCAAATTTATGTTTTGCAGATAATTTTATTGTGTTTTCTAATGCGTCTATTAACAAAATTCAGAAGCTTATGGATTTTTTTGATTATTGTGAGAAGGTTAGTGGTTTACCCTTTAACAAAAACAAATGTTGTTTCATTGCCTCTAAGAGAATTGCATATGATCGTATTTTATCTATTGGCAATCTCATTGGCTTTTCTCAGGCTCATTTTCCTATTAAATATCTTGGAGCACCTCTTTTCGTTGGTACAGGGAAATCCTTTTTGTTTTATGATCTCATTGCTTCTGTTCAAAACATATTATTATCTTAGGAATCAAATTTCCTTAGCTTTGGTGGCCGGGTTGTTCTTATTAAAAGTGTTCTTTATGCTTTTCTGGTTTATATTTTTTAATCTATTTTTCCTACTCAAACTGTTTGTGATAGACTTCACAAGATTATTAATAAATTTTTCAAGAGAAGCACTTCTTCTAGTGCTAAAATTCATTTGGCTGCCTCAGAGAAATGTTGTGGTGTTTTGGTTGAAGGTGGTCTTGGGTGTAAGAACTTTAAGGACCTTGCTAATGCTTTTTCTTTTAAACTTTGGTATAATTTACGTGCTAATGTTAGTCTTTGGGCTAATTTGATGGTTTCTAAGTATTGTAATGACAAGCATCCTACTAATTTTTTTCTAAACAAGGTGACTCTAGAGTTTGGAAAAGGCTTTATAGTATTAAATGGGAGGTTGAGCCATTCATCTCTTGGGGCCTTGGCGATGGTAATATTTTATTTTGGCAGGACCGTTTGTTAGGTTAAAATTCTATTGACTCTATATTGAACTCTTCTTCTACTTCTTCTATTAAGGTCAATATCTTTTTTTAATAATAATTTGAGGGACTATAATAAGCTTGCCAATGAGGTCCCTGAATGTATCCTCCATAGTATTTTAAACTTAACTATCAATATTGCTTCTAGAAATATTTTGTTGTGTGATCTTTCCAAAGATGGTGGTTTTCATTTAAAGAGTGTTTGGCATACCTTCAGAGATAAAGAAATACATATAACATCTTCCATAATATTTGGCATAAAAGCATTCCATCTACTATTTCTATTTTTTTTGGAGAGTTCTGCATATATTTATTCCTACGGATGATAATCTTATTAAGAAAGGGTGTATCTTGGCCTCTAAATGCCAATGTTATTTTCATAAGGAGAGTATGCACCATGTTTTTTTAGCTGGGCCTATTGCTATTAGAGCTTGGGTTTATTTCAATGATTTGTTTCAACTGAACTGTTTTAACTATCATTTGTCTCTTAAATCCATGCTTAAGTTTTGATTTATTAACTCCAAAGGTCACATACGTAACCTTATTCCTTATCTCATTTTGCGGTTTCTGTGGCTGTAAAGGAATCATTCCCTTTTCAGTAATGTGAAAATGAACCATCAGAATGTTATTTAGAAAGTGAAGGATAAGGTGTTAGCTCTGCTGGATATTAATTTGATTTATGTTAAGAACATTAACAATTGTTATTTTGTTGGTAATTCTTTAGGTTTGAAATTGGAGGGTGTTCCTGCCATTTCGAATGTTATCTACTGGCATAAACCTCCCATTAATTTCTTTAAGCTTAATGTAGATAGCAGTAGTACTGATCTATTTGGTGGTTGTGGTGGGGTGATTAGAGATAGTAATGGTGGCCTCATTGCTGCTTTTGCGGGTCCTATTCAGGGTAACTATTATACTTTTGTTCTTAAGGCCATTTTGTATGGTATTCAACTGTGCATCTCTCTTAACTTTTCTAATATGCATATTGAGGTAAATTCTGACTTGGATTTTCTCCTCTTTCAAGATGAAGATGAGATCTGTTATTCCTCGAACCTCTTCTATATGGTTAGAGATATTAAAAATATGATGTTGTCCTTTAAATATTCTTTTCACTATATCAGTAATGATGGTAGGCTATTTGGGGTTGTAGTCGGACTAGTTTTACTAATTTTATTTGGGACACTAGCCCTGCCCATCTTTGTGGATTACTTAATCTTGATGCTTGTGGTTGTCCCTATGTTAGATCTTAACTTCTGTTGGTTGGTCTTTGGTTTTTGTTTTTTTGTTTGGTTTTATGTTAGCTGGTCCCTATTTTATGACTGGGTTTATTGCTTTAGCCTGATGTTTGACTGGGATGTTGTTGTCTATTCCCTTAATTCATGGAATTTGCCTTTTGTTGGTTGGATTTTATATGGTGAGGAGCTCATTTACATTTTAGTTTAGCCTTCTAAAACTGTTGCTTTTGTTCTTGTTGGTCATTTGTCTTTCCCCTGCTGGGGGATCATTAGCTAGAAGCTTATTTTTCTATCTCTGTCTGAGTTTTTCTTTATTGTCTGGGGTTCTCCTTGCTATTTTCTTGTGGTCTAGGACTCTCAGTGCTAGTCCTTTGCGTTTGTTTGGTTAACTGTGTTTTGTTGCGCCCAGCTTTTGGATCTTCCCTTCTTAACTGCTTTTCACAGGGTTCTTTTCAATTTGTTTTGGCTGGTTCAGTCAGATTTGTTCATTGCTTCTACTGTCTATTTGGTTATGAATATGAGCAATGATTGTAATGCTATTTGTGCTTAGAGCATTTCTCTTTGGTTCCCTCCATCTCTCAAGTTGGTTCTTTGGTTGGCTGGGAGTGGTTTTGTCCATTTGGCTGGGGTTCTGATTTCTTTCTATTGTCTCTTTGCTGGGATGTTAGGGGAGTTGATTCCTCAGTTTAGTTGCTGGAATAACTTTGGCTGTCCTTGTTGTAATTATGTGGAGGGTTTGGCCTTTGACCTTCATAACTGGAAGTTGTGTTGCTTAACCTTGGGTGGTTTGTTAAGGTGTTGTTGTGCTTTTGGGTTGGATGATTCCTTTTACCTGGATTGGATTTCTGTTAATTATGCTTCCTTCTTAGGCTTGGGTCATTTAGAGAACTGGATAGTTTATGATCCTGAGGGTTGGATCCAGTGGCATGTGGATATTCTTGATGAAGCTAATTATATTATTTTCCTAAGCTCTTATAATCTATATCCATGGTCTAACTTTCAGTGGTGCTTTGATCATTTCTATTTAAGTGGTTTTGTTCATCTTTTTTATCTTTCTAATTTATCTTTCAGCATTTCTATTTCATATATTATTTGTTATTATAATCTTCTCCTTTGCATCATTTTTGTTTTGTAGGTCATTTGGTTTAAAGTTGTTATCAACCATTTTTGTAGAAAGCTCGAGCTTCATTTCTCTATCTATAGCTTTCTTTTTTGGATGCTTCCCTGTAGCATCTGTTGATTATTCCTAGGTTCTTTTGTAATTTTGCTTAGTGGAAACTTTTTGCTCATAGGTATTCTCTTTTTTATTTTTTGTAGCTCGTTGGAGCATAGTGAGCATTTAATCTCCCTTAAGGACTTTGTAATTATTTTTATATTATTAACACGTAGGCCCATCTGTAGGTTTTAACAAAAAAAAAAAAAAAAAAAAAAAAAAAAAAAAAAAAAAAAAAAGATTCTAAGTTTTTTTATTAATACCAATTTTCTAATGTATTCATTTTTTTCTTTTTCTTCTATTTCTTTCTTTTTCTTTTAAAAACTATTTTCATAGTTCCTTTTCTCTTTAATTTATGGAGTACATAATTAATAATTTTGATTGTCATTTTTTACTTTAAACCCTTTTTACAATTGTAATGATTTTAATATAAGGACTTAATAAGATTACCAATTCTAAATTTGGATTGCTTATAATTTTCAATTTAATCAACTCATATTAAATCTTTATTTCTAATTATTCATCTTTATTTCAAAAATTAATGCGGGTATAACTTTTAATTTCAAATTAAAATAATAACTTAAATGATCTAAATAAGATAATTATTAGTTTGTTTCACTTTTATAATGTATAAATTGTGTTCATTTAAACTATGATCAAGGATTTTATTATTATCTTAATTTTACATAATTTTTAATTATCATTTTTACTAAGGTTAATCAAATAATTAGAATACAAAAGCAATTATATTAAAATGAGAGGAATTTTAATGAAATGTAAATACAAGAAATGTGAACAACAATTAACACTACACATGCTTTCATATAAATGATAAAAAGTACATAAATTATGTGTTAATAGAATATAACAAAACATAACATAACATGAGTTACAAGAAAACTAGTGCACTAAGCACCATGCATAGCATATCAAGTGGTTTGCCTCCCATAAGCCCTATATTTATAGTCTTTAGGTAGACTATCCAATTATTTTGTTTTAGGATGAACCAATTCAGTTTTATTTCATACTCAATCAATGTCTCCCTCTAAACATGGTTTTAGTGTATGAATATTTTCTTTAAAAGTTAAAAGTTTGATGTAGGATGTTAATCTTCAGTAAACTATCCCTAGACATACCAAGAGGGGGAGGGGGGTGAATTGGTAGTTTTTAAAAACTTTAAACACAAAACCATATATGTTTAGATTTTTTATAACATAAAATCAAGCAATACTATCACCTAATGTGGAAGCTAAAAGATTTATCAATAGCTACTAAAATGGCGATGATTGTTTAATCAACTCAATAAAATTTCAACCATAGATTTTCAACATGTAATTTTTAGGAAAATAAATAGTAAAAACATAAAGTGCAAAAAATTAAAATTAGAATTAACAAATCAAAAATTTATAGTAGTTCAGTCAAACACTACGTCCACTCCCTGGAGTACTTCTCTTTGAGTATTACACTAAACTTTAGTGTCTCTTGTTTATCCCCCACAGCTAGGCATAGAAGTCCTTAGAGTATTTTCACCAACACAGTGCGATGAAGAACCTTGACCTCTTTTTCACCCATACATGGTGATGGCAAAAAAATCTCACACTCCTTTTTCACCCTCCTGATGAAGGCAGAGGACCTCGATAGTTTTTGGGCTCACAATCCTGTTCCTAGAGCCACCCAAGAAATTAAGCAGGAAACTCAGAGGAAATAAGGAAGAAGTTTGCTCAGAGAAAATGTATAAAAACCCCTCACACTCCTTCTCCCTCACACATAAACTCTCATTTCTCCTTCCCAAAGCTCTCCAAGATCTCTTCTCCAATCTCTCTCTCTCTCTCTCTCTCTCTCTCTCTCACTCTTCTTTCTCTCTCTCTCTCTCTCTCTCTCTCTCTCTCCAAAAAACACAATCTTTTAAGACTTGAAACAGGTCTAATTAGAGTGCTTAAATACAAGGCTTCACAAAAATCCCAATTAATTCAATTCTGTTAATACTATTCATATATTACGATCCCATAATATACAGAGTGATTAGTTCAAATAGCCTTATTAATATTATATAAAGAGTAAGGTGTAGTATTATCATTTCAAGTGTTTAAGCTGATCATCCAGTATGATATAATGCATTGTCTGGTTTATTTGTTCAATCAATTTGGATTATTATCCCATATGATTGGTGGTGAGAAAGTATTATCATACGTAAAGATTATGTCGTATAGTACATTAAATAAAATTATATAGTATAATTTAACTAGTTTTATTAATAAAAATTTGATCCCCAAACTATAGGATTAATTTATACAAGATTTAATTATATCATACCATATGATACCTATCGTATAGTACGATTAGGATAAATTTTGAATTTTAAAATATTACCTAAATTATTATTGGTTACTGAGATCCTTATTTCAACTTATCATCTTGTATGATTTTGATTGTAAAGTATAATTAGTTTAAATAGCTTTAATTATGGAATTAGTTATTTAATGATTTTTGAATAGCGATTCGTACAATATGATTAGTTTAGAAAAATACTCTTCTAATTTTCCCATTATCACTCCCCTGACGGTGTATGTGCTTGGTAACCAAGTTAATCATCCACCAAATATATAAATTTCACCCAAGAAATATATAAATAAATAAAAGTAGAAATACATGCTCTTCAAGATACTTAACCCTATTGTGCCCAGTCTTGAGTTGATCACTTTGCACGGTGTACGGTGGAACTAAAATGTTAGTAAATAAGAAATAAATATTCAATAATAACAATAAAAGGAGATAACATAGCGATGCAACTAATAATATTTGTTATCATCAAAATCATAAAACTTGAATCCAAATTTGCAATAATCTAACCCTTTTTTAATGATGGCAAACATTGTTGGTTATGATTTCAAATTAGATTTTCTATGTCCTAATCTTTCCCTTACTAGTTAATTTTATAAAAATAGAGAGAGTTTTTCTTTTAAATAATAAATTAAAAAAGTAAAAGAATATATAGACATGAAAAGTAAGTAAACAAAATAACAGATTAGTCATAACAAAGTAAAAATTATAACCTATCAATAATAATCTACTCTCCTTTTTGACATCAACAAAAGGAGGAATGACTAAGCAAAACATCAAAGACAATTAACCCGACAATAGAAAAAAAAAACAACAAAGCTAAAAACTAAAACATGACAAGCTAAAAATAAGAAGGTTCCTGATCAGGTGGTAATGGTTGAAAGTATTGATGAATTGATGCAAATTGTTCTGTAAACCATTCCATATCAATCTTATGCTAATGGTGCTACTTCGCCATATAAATGTCTATATGAGTCCCCCACTAATCAAATCTCTAAATTAGTATCTCATATTGAGAAGGATAGCATAGAGGTGCTGGTATTGGATCTCCTTAGGCTTCTTATAGCTCGAGGTCCACATAATGAACATTTTGGTGATGAGCACTATGTAGGACATGAAAGGAACTATTTAAGTAGAAGATTGGAATATGGTCTAGTGGTGCATTAAATTGCATTTTTTATTTGGATTCCAAAATAAAGGAATGATTTGACCTAATGCTGATTTGGCTTTCTCTTATTTCCAAAATTTCTAGTTTAGGTATGGTTTTTGAGATATTGAATAATCAACTAAAATACACTAAAATCAATTTCAGCTTGTTTAAAATAGGTAGTGAGGGATAGAAGAGGTGTGATGTTTATCCAATCCCCATCTTTTTGAATGATTGAATTGCGAAGGATGTGTTGAATAATTCAAGTGTCCTAAACTAGAGTGTTAACATGAGGAATGTTATAATTTACTAATGAATTCTTAAGGGTGGTGTTGATAGGGATCTAGTTATACTCAGAGAGAAAGGCTAGAGAATGGACTTTTTCACCTTTGGTAGAAAGGTGCAAGATTTGGTCAAAGTCTTAATATGTGATTTCTATGGGCAATTACATATTTTATTTGGATTCCAAAATAAAGGAATGATTTGACCTAATGCTGATTTGGCTTTCTCTTATTTCCAAAATTTCTAGTATAGGTATGGTTTTTGAGATATTGAATAATCAACTCAAATACACTGAAATCAATTTCAGCTAGTATAAAATAGGTAGTGAGGGTTTTAAGAGGTGTGATGTTTTATCCCCATCTTTTTGAATGATTGAATTGTGAAGGATGTGTTGAATAATTCGAGTGTCCTAAACTAGAGTGTTAACAAGAGGAATGTTATAATTTATTAATAAATTCTTAAAGGTGGTGTTGACAGGTATCTAGTTATACTCAGAGAGAAAGGCTAGAGAATGGACTTTTTCACCGTTGGTAGAAAGGTGCAGGATTTGGTCAAAGTCTTGATAGGTGATTTCTATGGGCCTTCTCTTGGCATAATATTAAAGTGTAGTGCCCTCTATATTGATACGAAGGCTAGAAAAAAATTTAAAGAGGAGTTCGGGGTTGAATGGGAAGGGAAGGGTAAGAATGAATTAAAGGGTGGTATGAGCAAAGAGATTGTGCACTTGGAAGTTCAGGACTTCCTTATTTATTATTTTGGATGGCATGATCTTGGTAGCCTTATAACAATGATAGGATCCTTCATCAACTACTTCAAGGAAGTGGGGATCAACGAGACGATGGGAAGAACTTCTTATGAGAGCCCTTAAGTGCTTTTCACTGGCCATCATAAAGAGTAGGTACTTAAGAGGAAGGAAGAAGGATTGAAAAGATTGGAGTGAAGAAAAATATTATGTTTCCTTCCTTTAAATAGAAATTAATTATATCATACAATATAATATACAATTATATAGTATGATGTAAGTCATTTTATTCATCTAGTCTATTTAGCCAAAAAGGTTGGTCTTACCATACAGTACGATTAGAATCATATGATACGATAAGTGTAAAGATAGTCATCTTAAGGCATCAGCCTGGACGATAGTTAATTTATTATATTGTACAACACAATAGGTGTTCATACAATATGAAACAATATTTAATATCATAATGTTCAAATTCAATTCTTCCAATGATGAGTGCCACATGCATCGTATAATATAAATTAGGTATTGATATAGTACGATCACCAATAATTGATCAATAAGAGCCGTTGAATGTGTTATGAGTAGTAATGTCATATTTTTTTTATGATCGTATAGTATAATATTATATCGTACAATATAATGTGAGCAATTTTAAAATTTTGCTAGTGATGATCATGAAGACTGCATGAGAAGGAATGAAATGGAAAAATTCACACAAAAATATGTCTCAAACATAAATAACAAACATGAACAAGCACCAAACAAATTGCATAAAGCACACAAAAATATAAAACTTTTCAATTTCTAATTCATCCGATTTCTAGCATGAATGTCTATAATACCTAGTTTACTCCTCAAGGTGCTAAAGGTTTCAAAGGCAATGTATTTTATAAATATATATGCTAGTTGATTTTCCATAGCTATATGGTGTAATTTTATATCTCCTTTAATTTTATGATCTTTAATAAAATGATGTCTAATGTCTATGTGTTTAGTTTGGAAGTGTTGGATTGGATTTTTTGATAAATATATAGCACTAGTGTTAACTCACCTGATTGCAATAATATCGACAGGGAGTCCATGATTAAATATTTATTATTTAAGCTATGTGACTTCAGCAACACAACTTCCTACATTATTATTATGCTTCAGTGATAGATAGGGCTATAGAGTTTTATTTTCTTCTAGACTAGGAGACTAAAGATTGTCTTATAAGATAAATTCAAGAAGGATGTTTTCTATCAACCCTGCAACCTACAACTAAATTAGAATAAATTATGATTTCAAAAGTTGAGCTATATCTAGGATACCAGATTTTTGGGTTTTAGGTTCCTATAAGATATCTAAGAATTCTCTTAATGTTCATTTTTGGATTTTAGGTTTTAGGTTCAAGTGGTATTCTTGTTAAGAGAATCATGAAGATTATTTTTTATTACTATAGTTGGATAGGGTAGGTGGTTAACATCCAAAAATCTAATGTGATCTTTGGGAAATCCATTAATCAAGTGAATAAAAAGTATATTTTGAACCTGCTCATGTTTAAGGAGGCCAAAGAGATGGTTTATTTGGGCATTAAAATGTCTCTCAAAAGATTAAAGACTTTGGATTTTTTGTTCATGATGGAGAAGACTGCTAGAAAATTGAATGGTTGGGGAAGGAAGCATATGTCTTTAGTAGGAAAAATTGTTTTGTTAAAATCTGTTATATTATATTTACCTATTTTCTTTTCCTCACATTCTATGGTACCTATTAGTGTATTGAGATCAATTGATAAGATGTGTAGGGATTTTTTGTGGAACAAATAAGGAGGTAACTGGGGGTTAAATTATGTTTTTTGGGAGGAACTTGTCAAGATGATTGGGCTAGGTGGCCATGGGCTTCATTCAGCAGAATCTATTATTGGTCCTCTTCGAGCAACGTTTGCTTGGAATTTTGTAAATTCTCCTGATTCTCATTTAAATAGAATGTTGAAAGCTAAATATGGTGATTTCAGAGATGTTGATCACTGGAGATATAGATCAAATACTTGCAAGGTTGTTTCAAGCGGGTTGAAAGAACTACAGTCGGTGGTTAGGTGGAAATTGGCTACATGTTCTTCTATAAGTGTTCTTAAGGATGTGTCGATTCTAGATAAGATCTTGGAAAGGTGGACAACATTTTTATCTATCTTAGATGAGGATTTACCTTCTCTTGAGCATTCAATATTGGAGGATAGTGGAATATTGTTGAGCTTCATAAATGGTTTTGGCCTAGCTTAGTTGATGCTATTGTTCAGGTTATAATCCATCCTGAAATCACATATGATATGATGGAGTTAATATAGAATTTCTCTGGAAAATCTATTGCTTTCACAATTACCAAAACTAGATGGATGTATAGGGAATCAAATCTATATAGGAGTTGGTTGAGAAAGATGCACTTGCTTCCCAAGGTAGATTGTTTTTGGTAGCGTATTTTGAAGAATGTTATTCCCACAAATGGTTTTTTATTGACTAGAAGATTGGCCAAAGATAGTTATTGTGCAAGGGGTTGCATAGGGGTAGAAAATCTAGATTATGTGATATCGGGGTGCGATTTGATACAGTAAGCTGTGAAGCTGTTGAATAGTTGGAGATTTATCATGCTTGCTTTCTTAACATTCGTGGATTTTAGTAAAGCATTGGAAGCTTTATCAACAAGTAATTTATTCATGGGTAACCTTTACTATAATCTGATTTATTTGATCTGGGGCAGCATGAACCGAAGGAAGTATGGACATAAGGAGTTTGGTTTGTGTTACATTTCTTATGAAGCCATTAGTAGGGCTTGTATTTCTTTAAATTTTAATCTTTATTCGGATCACTGGGGTGCTAACCAGCCTAGGCTGTCTTTGAATTTTTTGCACCCTCCTCTTGAATAGATTAAAATTAAATTGGATGCGGTTCTGTTACAGTCTAACATACCTACTATTGTAGGTGTTTTTAGGGACCACAAGGGGCGGTTCTTAGCTACTTTTGAGTACAATGTGTTCACTGGGATATTGGAATGTTGGAATTGCTTGCATTTCAGGCTTTGAAGAAGATACTAAAGGATTGGATGATGGTGGCTAAAGGTTTAATAGTTGAAGTGGAAAACTATATGTCATGAAGTATCTCCAATTCTCAGCTAATAAGGCTGCTTTGGGTGTTCGTTAGGAAGGCGTTGAGGACTTGTCATTTCTTAAAGACTTTGGTTTTCTTTTGTTCAAATTCATTTATAGGAATTGTAATAAGTTAGGTGATTGTTGTTCTAACTCAACTTTAGATGGTCATTTCTTCTGGGATGTCCTTGATTTCGATAAGCTTCCTCCTCATTTTCTTATTTTACTTGAGGAGAGTGATAGCTGTTCTATCACTTAGTTCTTTG
Organism: Dendrobium catenatum; assembly: GCF_001605985.2. Lineage (NCBI taxonomy): Eukaryota > Viridiplantae > Streptophyta > Magnoliopsida > Asparagales > Orchidaceae > Dendrobium > Dendrobium catenatum. Next base: position 145,405 of record NW_021579361.1, read on the forward strand.
TATTAGGTCTTTTCTTTTCTTTTAATGCTATTTATAATCTTCACTCTTAACATTATATCAATTTTATTTTAACAAAGAACTAAGTGTTAGAGCGGCTATGTGAGATTCTTTGGGATCACCCTAAAATCTAGCATATAGACATACGTTAAACATGATATCAATTTTGCTGGTAGTCAAATAGAGAAGTGATTCAATTATCCCTCTATATGTCTTTTGATTAATTGATTTTTCATTGGTATTCTTATCTGATTGAATGGTAGAGCTCATGGGAGTATTGATTACCTTAGCATTATCCATCTCATATTTTTTAAGGATATTTTTGATATATTTTGATTGGCTAAGGAACGTTCCATTATTCTTTTGCTTCACACTAAATCTAAGGAAATAGGAAAGCTCTCCCAATATGCTCATCTCAAACTCCTCACTCATTATTTTTAAAAATTTATTATAAAGGTTCTTTCTTATGGATCCAAACAGTATATCATCAACATAAATATGAACAATGAGTAGAGATTCTCATACTTTCTTTAGGAATAGGGTGGTGACTTTGCTACCCTAAAGAAACACTCTATCTAGGAGGAATGTGCTTAATCTTTTATACTAAGCTCTAGGTGCTTTCTTCAATCCATATAATGCTTTCTTTAATTTGAATACATGATTGGGAAATTGAGAATTCTGAAAACCTAGGGGTTGTTCAATATATATATATATATTCTTTTATCACCCAATTTAAGAAGACACTCTTAACATCCATTTGATATAACTTAAATCCTCTAAAGCAAACAAAGTCTAACAACACTCTAATAGCCTCTAACCTAACTATAGGGGCAAAGTTCTCTTCAAAATCAATTCTTTTTATCATGTTATACCCTTAGCTACTAATATAGCCTTATTTCTAATTACTATACCAGAGTAATTCATTTTATTCTTGAAACTAAATTTAGTTCATACAACACTCTAGTCTTTAGGTCTATTAACCAACTCCCAAACATCATTCTTAACAAATTAATTCAATTCTTCTTACATGGTTAGGATCCATAATTCATCAAATATGGATTGATCTATGTTTGAGGATTATACCATAGAGATGAAGGTAGAGTGACTAGCCTCCTTTCTATATCCATGCATAATTCTTACTTCTATAGATGGATCTCCTAGGATGAGATCCATAGGATGACTAGATGAATATCTCCAATCTCTAGGCAATAGGTCTCGAAGCTCAACTCTATTTTCTAGATTAATATATTCTACTCTTTAGTTGACTTCAAGCACTTCTTCTTCTGAACCAAGCTCAAAAGATCTATCAGATTTATCAAATACTAGATAGGAAGTCTCCTCTAACACTAATGATTTTTTTTGACAACACTACAATAGTGGGCACAATGTCATTAAGCTTTGGCATAATACCACTTAAATTAGATCATTAATTATTTCATTTTATCCACTAAGGTCTTAGTGGCACAACACCCCTTTCTCAGAGTGAAATTTCTCTTCGAATTTTAGTATTTATTGCTCTTTTATTCCTTCTCTCATTCTTGAGCTGGACAATAACTTTTTAACTAAGATGCCTACTGAGGAGGAAATTTTGTTAACTCTTAAAAGTATGAATGTAGATTCTATTTGTGGCCTTGATAGATTTACCACTAAGTTTTTTTTTTTTCACAATTGTTGGTCCATTATTAAGTATGACCTCATGAATGTTGTTAGGGATTTCTTCTTGGGAAATCCTTACCCCAATTTTTTTAATTCTACTTCGATTACTTTAATCCCTAAAAATGATTTTATTAACTTTTGGAATGATTACCATATGATTATGTTGTGTTCTTTTCTCAATAAGCTTAATGCTAAATTACTTATCGACAGAATTAATTTTTTATTAACTAAAATCAATTGCTTGGAACAAACATGTTTTGTTAAAGGCAAGTCTATATTTATTAATGTTTTATTGGCCCAAGAGTTAATTTATGGCTTGGAAGCTAAAATTACTGGTTGGAATATTATTTTTAAGGTTAATATATCTAAAGCTTATGATAGCTTAAATTGGGATATCCTTTATATTATGTTAAAGATTTTTAGGTTGAATATGCATTTTATTAAACTTATTAAAAGTAACATTGTTGACTATTTTTTTTCTATTAATATCAATGGTAAGTGTCATGGTTATTTCAAAACAACTCATGGGATTAGATAAGGGGATTCCCTATCTCCTACTCTATTTATTAAAGATGTTGAATTCCTCTCTAGAGGTCTTAACAAGTTATTTTAACTCACCCTAATTTACAATTTAGAACTCTTGGTAGTTTCCCGATTACACATTTAAGCTTTACTAATGATGTCATTATTTTTACTAATGGTTATATTAAAATGCTATATATTCTTTTTAAATTTCTTGATCAGTTTAAAAGAGCTAGTGGTCTTATTTTTAATCTTCAAGATAGTTGCTTCATTTCTTCCAAATCTTTTCTATTCAAAGAATAAATGTGATCCATAACAAGTATGGATTTAACCATAAGAGCTTACATTTGAAGTATTTAGGTACTTCTCTTTTTAGAGAAAAAACATGGTCTCACTTATTTGGAGGCATTTTCAATGCTCTTCAAAATAAACCTACTACTCGGGCTTTTAATTTCCTTTCTTATGGTGGTAGGTGGGATTTAATTAAACATGTGCTTTATTCTAGTCCCATTTATCTCTTTCATACCTTATGTCCTACAGTGAATGTTTGTGCTAGAATGGAAAGGCTTTTTAATAAAATATTCTGGGGTACTAAGGAATGTAGGTCTGTCATCATGTGGTATTCTTGGACTAAGTCCTCAAAGGTTATTGAGGAATAGAATCTTGGCTTTAAAACTATGGGTGACATGTCTACATGTTTTTCTTACAAACTTTGGTTTTCTTTTTGATCTAATAAAAGTTTGTGAGTTAAATCATGATTGATAAATACTATGTTGGCCATCATCCCCTTATCTGTCATTTTAAATAGGGACATTCTTTCACTTTGAGAAGGCTTTGTTCTATCAAGTGTGAGGCTGTTGCAACATGGAATTCAAGATTGAGTTTTATGTAGTATGATTTCTTGATGGTAATAAAATATTATTATTATGATTACTATTTCTCCTAACATACATTGGATATATTTCTTTCTATTTTAAGTTTATTAACATTTAAGGGTAATAATACTCCAGACTGCTGAAGACTTCAAGACATAGTAGAATAGGATTTCATGTAATGAAATCAATAGTTTTTTTTTTTATTTTCTTGAGCCTGAGAGAGTGTAATTATAATGGGATAACTGTGCACACACACATAGTGGGAGAGAGTTTAAATTAAAATTCAATTTTTTTAACCCTTTTCATACTATATGATGTTAGTTCATACATACGCTTGATAGTATACGAGATTAGATTTGTACCAGATCATCCAGATGAATTTTAACTATTTGTATAGACGATCTCAATATTGTATGAATGAATAATAATATACGAGATTATCTTTATAGCAGATTATCCAAACAAATTTTAATTGTTAATATAGATGATCTCAATATCATACAGATGATTAATAATGTATGAGGTTAGCTTCGTACTAGATCATTAAAATGAATTTTAACTGTTCATATAAATGATCTAAATATCGTATAAATGAATGATAGTGTACGAGATAATCTTCATACCATATTATTGAGATAAACTTTAAATTTTCATACAGATGATCTGTAAATCATATAGATGACTGACAGTATACAAAATAGTGTTTGTACCATATCATTTTTAACTATTTGTATAGATAATTCACAATCATACTATACAATTTAACTCATTTTCACTTTGAAAAATTCAATTTATGAATGGTTTTTTCTTGTCTTTCATATATAAGGGTCCTAAAATCTGACACTAAAAGACCTTGCTATGAATTTCTCTTAAGAGTATATAAGGAGAGTGTTTGAGAGAGTGTTTTTGGGAGTGAAGAGTGAGAGATCTTGTAAGAAGAAATTGTGAGGGGATTCACAAGGTTGCCCAAAGGTAAGGATCTCTTATTTATTCTTCAAATTTCTACACTACTTCCTTGAAGACTCTTAAGAGAAGATTTTTAAAGAAAATTATGGTACTTTGCCATTATTAGGAGGGTGAGAAAGGATGTTGGGACTCTGCCATGACCAGGAGGGTGAGAAAAGACATTGGTACTTTTCCATCACTAGGAGGGCAAGAAAGGATGTTGGTACTTTTACATCACCAGGAGGGTGAGAAAAGACGTCGGTACTTTGCCGCACTAGGTTGGTGGTAGAAAGGATTTGTAAGGGCTTCTCCGCCTTACTATGGGAGAAAAAGAGAGTCAATTGTGTTTAGTGCAATACCTAGAGAAGGAGTCTCTAGGGAGTGGACGTAGGTCTAGTTGGATCAAATCAAACTAAAATTTGGTATTATTATGTTCTTTTACTTTTTTATTTCTTTTTTATTTTTTGTACTTTATTATTATTATGGTTCAAAAATATTTTGTGAAAATCTATTTCTATAATTAACTGCATACTTCAGGATCATTGAGTATAATTTCTTAAAATAGTTTTCTAAAATCTAAGAGATTTTTTTTTTAAATTACCAATTCACCCCCTCTTGATTAGCCTTGGGATAGTTCTATTAGGTCTAACAACCTGTATAATCTTTTAAGATATATCAAGGCCTATTTCAAAAATTAAAGTTTAGACTACCTTTTGAAAAATGATTATGGCTACTTTTGGAAATAGAAATACTCCTGAAGGATATTTGATCTCTAGACCATCACTATTTGATAATATTCCTTTCAAATTTTGAAAAACTTGCATGTTTATATTTTTGTAATCACTTGACTATTACATGTAGATTTTAGTATAAGAATGTTACACTAGAGGCACTAGACTTTTTTGATGGCATTAGGATTGAAACATTTTTTATAGATTTGACATTAAAGGAAAAAAACTTGGCTTAGTTAAATGCAAAGTGTTTAAATATTTTTGTATAATCTATGCCCTAAAATTTGAGGACTACATGGTTGTTTCAACCTATAAAATTGGAAAAGAAATCTAGGATAAACTTTGCATAATGTATTATGGAACTAATGAGGTGAAACAATCTAGATTGAACATTCCATTAGATGACTATAAAATTTTTCACATTAAACTGAATGAGTCAATCTCTGACATGTATACACATTTTACTCAGATAGTTACCTCATTGCATGCTTTAGGTAGGAAATTAACGAATTCAGAAAAAGTTAATAAAATCCTATATTTTTTACCTACTACTTATGATGTAAAGATAATTGCTATAACTGAGTCAAAAGACCTAAATGTTTATTCTATTAACAATATGATTTGATTACTGATTGCTTACGAGCAAGGAGTGACTCAAATACAATAATGTAGGTGACAAGAGAAAGGAGAAGAATATAGTATTAAAAGTAGATGATTCAGAAAGTGATCAATCATTGCATGAGGTTGAAGAAGATATTACACTCATGATGAGGCAATTCAAAAGTTTCCTAAGAAGAAAGCAACATATATGTCAACAGTGAAACAAAGGTAAGTTCTAGAAGAATGCAAAAAATTTTAATGATGTAATTTATTATGAATGCAGGAAGCCTGAACATATTAAAATAGACTGCATGAATCTCGAAGCTAATCCTTATCGAGAAGAAAGTTGAGGAGAAAACCAATGTTGGAAAGGGCAAGAAAAAACTATAAAGAGTTTTCTTGGTTGACTTAGCTTCAGACTCCTTGGAAATAGAAGTAGAAGAAGAAGCCACAAACTCATTCTTAATGGTAGACAAACTTGATCTTTTGGATCAAAAGGAGGTATGTGATTTATCCTATGATGAATTATCTAAGGTTTCTGAGAAGATACATATTGCATATAGGAAACTCAAAAAATTGTATGCTAAACTGAACATAGAATATTACAAAAAGAGCATGAAATCCTTAGGAATGATCACATATCCATATATAGCAACCACAGGGTATTGTTGGATCAATTTCATGATTTGAATAAGAAACATGATATGGTTATCTAGTGAGCATTTTCTAGTGAGAGAAAGTCTGGTTTTCTAGTGAAAGAAACATAATTTTTTTTTCAAATTTCATGCTTCCCCCCATTTTTTGTTGTTGGTTCAGATGGAGATCATTCTCCATCCCTCCTGTGGCATTTGGAGGCTCCGATGTAAGTTAATCGCCTAGCAACATCTGGTTGTTGGGTGATTTTTTGGAAAGGTTTGAAGGTCCCTATGTGCTTAGCTGTAGAAGTTTTCAATGGAGGCTCTAGAGGTATGTCAATTCTCAATGGTCAGAATAAAAGTTTTAGGGAAAAATCATTGATTATTAATGACGGAGGTATGCTGAATACCAAAAAGGTTTCAATAGTTTTGGGTAAAGATAAAGATGAGATTATGGAGAATGAATTCAAAAGCCTGAAAGTTGTCATCAATAAACCTCGATTTAAAGATACTATTGAGAAATTTGATCTAGAAGCTTCTTATACAGTTGGGTTGAAAATTTATTGTAATAAATGTATTAGTTCTAATTCTCTTCCATCTTCTCCGATTATGAATGGTTCTTTTAATAATCTTAGGTGTTTGGTGGTGGTTGATAAAGTAAATTTGATGGTAAACAAGGTAATTGAGGATTTTTTGTAGTTAAAAAATTGGGATAACACTTTAGTTGAACCTAGTAAGAGTAATTTTAATATTCATGATGATAATAAGACACATTATATTGCCAATTTGGGTCAGGATGGATTGACTTCTATTTGGACAAAAAAGCCAAATATCAAAATTGACAATTTGGAGTTGGGCTCGTGTCTAACAAAGGATGGAAAGGCTGTTTTGCTAAATACTGAAAAAGAGGTTGAGAATGCAAATAAGTTGGAGAATGCACTTGTTGTTGGAGTATTTGGCGATAATATTCCATTTTAGTTGATGTGTTTTGAACAAAGAAGGAAGTGGAATAAATTTGGGAAATTCCATATAACCAGATTGGGTCTTGAGCTTGTTTAAGAATTCAACTATTATGGAGTCTATTTTCACAGGAGGACCATGGTATGTTAAAGGTCATGTGATTGGTATTGATAAATGGTCACCTATGTTCTCGCCTTCCTCAGGTATAGGGATCTCTGCTCCAATGTGGATTAGAATGCCCAATTTACCTTTGCAATGTTGGGATGAGATTAATATTTGAAGGAAAGCTTCCCAAGTTGGCAAGCCTTTTTTGTTAGATGGAAACATGTTTTAATGGGGTAGAAAGGAGTTTGATATAGTTTGTGTTCGAATCCCGTTAGAAAAAAAAATTCCTTTTGGAGTTTGGGTGGAAGGAATGGTGGGATGGTTCTTTAAAAAAATTAAATATGAATGAATCTCTAAGGTTTGCTTTGAGTGTGGTAAAATTGGTCGTGTTAAAGTGGAGTGTCTGGATTTGAAGGTGGAAGTGGCCAAGGTTGCTGTGGAATCTGATTGAATCAAGAATAATGACATTCAGGTGGATATTATGTGTGATACTAGTAAAGCCAATATTAATAAGAAGTCTGATTATGGGTCATGGATTCATGTTAAATATGGCAAAAAAGGATTCAAACAAGCTGATGTAAGGTGGAAAAAAAAAAGAATGGTGCTTCAGCATTTAACAAAAAAGTTTTTGTTCCAAAAAAGAATTAGCATATACATGATAAAGGAGATTCAAATTATGTTAAAGGGTTTATTAATTTACCTGGGGTTGTAGCTACTGAATTGGATTCTAATTTGGTAGTTATGGATGGTTTGAGTGATGGCAATGTTGCTGCTGGATGATCTTCTGATGTTATTTTGGATTATGGAGGTCATTATCATGAGGTATTATCTTCTAAACATGCTATTTTGGTACTTAATAAGTTTGATATTATTTTTGGTTTGGAGGGATCTTATCAGATTGAGAAGTTGGAGGTTGGCTTGAGTAGTATTATTGAAGAGGGGGAGTTTGTAGTGGTTAATGATGTTTCTTTTGGGTCTGTTGGGTTGGTAGAGGGTGATGTTGTAGGAGGTAGTGGAATACTTGGTAGAGATGTGGTTTTGGAGGAGTTTAATAGGTCTTCTTGTTAGGGTAATGGTGTGGTTGATTGATCTTCTTCATGGAATAAAGTGAAGCTTCTTAAAGAACTTAAGTCACTAGGTTCAGGTAATATTATTACTCGTAACAGGAAGATGGATGGTGGTAAGAGTATGAGGAGTGGGGGTCCTTCCCCCTTGATTAATTAATGACTTTTGCATTTTGGAATTATAGAGGGGTTAAGAAAAGAGATGCCTCTCTATATCTCAAGGAGTTTGTTAAAGACAATGATGTTCTTTGTGTTAGTCTTGTGGAAATAAAAGTTAACTCTATGGATAAAGTGCAAATTCTCAATTTTTTGGGCAAGAATTGGGATTTCCTTATGGTACCTTCTGATGGTCTTTCTGGTAATCTAATGGTTTTATGGAGAATGGATTTGGCTTCTTTCTCTATGGTTAAAGTTTCTTCTAATGTTATTATTAGCAAACTGAATGTGAATATTAAAGGAAGATGTATTGTTTCAATAGTATATGGGAGTAGTCAAGAAAGAAGGACTTTTGGGATTATTTGGACTTGTATTCTTCTGAAAATATTCCTTTGATAATTGGTAGATATTTTAATTATGTGTTGTCATAGGAGGAGAAAAGAGGAGGGAAAAAATTTTGTTATCTCAAGGTGTTAAGGATATGAAGATGTTTATGAATAACAATGACTATCATGAGGTTGGGTTTGTGGGTCCTAAATTTACTTGGTGCAATAATAAATCATGTGGTGCTCGTATTATGGAAAGTCTTGATAGATGCTTAATAAATTACGTGGCTATGAATTTGATTCATCTTGCTCTTGTGAAACATCTTTCTCGAGTAGCCTCTGATCATTGTTCTATAGTTTTGGAGGTCTTCAAACTGATTATATTCCATAATTGAGGTATTCGGTTTGAGGATATTTGGTCTTCCTATCATGGGGCTTATGCAATTTTTGCTAAAACATGGAAGAGGTTTGGCAGTAATGATTCTGCTATGTTACTGAATTTAAAATTTAAAAGAACTTTATGGGCTTTATCTTATTGGAGTAAAGCCAAATTTAAAAGTCTTAAATTATTGAGGGATTCATTAAAGAAGGAAATATTTGATTTACAAGTGGAAGAGGCAGAAGGAAACTTTCCTGAAGATAAGTTGGTGTTGTTAAGAGCCAAGATTAGTGAGCTTAACACTACTCTTGCTTGGCTTAATATTATGTGGAAGCAAAGGGAAAAACCAAAGTGGATGGAAGAGGGTGATTCAAATTCTTCTTTTTCACTCTTTTGTGAATGCTAGGAGGAATTCAAATTGGCTAAATCATATCAAGGTTGAAAATGGTATTTTGACTGATAATCAAATGGAGGTGCAAGAAATCATCATATATTTCCTTAGGAACAAATTGAGGGAGAGGTGCTGCTTGCATCATGGCTGGCCGAGACCTATAATTTCAATTGATGAGGATGATCAAGTTAAACTTGAGGCCAAATTTTCTAAGGAAGAACTTCAAGTTGTAGTGGACAATTTGGGTAGTAATATCTCTCTAGGTATGGATGGGATTACTTTTTCTTTCATCAAAAGCTATTGAAAAATAATTCATCAAGAAAAATGGAATGAAATAAATCACTTTGTTACAACGGGAACTATGTCCCATACTTGGAAGGAAACTCTTATTGTGCTTCCATGGTACAAAATCCAATGGTTCCCTCAAATTTTCGTGCCATTAGCCTATGCATGTCTAATTATAAATTAGTGGCCAGGATGTTGTTAAACAAATTGGAGAAAGTCATTCATAAAATTATTTCTGTTGATCAAGCTGCCTTTATAAAAGGCTGATCCTTATCTAAACATATTTTAATGGCCCAGGAAGTGTTTAATAAATTTCATTATTCCAAAGCTATGAAGGGACTTGTGGCTATAAAAATTGATACGGTGTAGGCATATGACAGTATGGGGTGGCCGGCTCTAAGGCAAGTTCTCAAATATTTTAATTTTCTTGTCAAGTTCTCAGAATTATTATTACAATGTGTTATGGATCCAAAATTTTGTATTTTGATCAAAGGGTTTAAATATAATTGGATTGAGGCAAAGTGTAGATTTAGACAAGGGTATCCATTATCCCCTTATCTTTTTATAATGTGCTCTCAAAATTTGTCTGATACTTTTCACCAAAGTGTCAACAAAATGGGGATTCAAATTGCTCGCAGAATATGCCATTTAATTTATGAAGATGACATTCTTATTTTTTCAAAGGCTAGCATCAAGAGGGTAAAAAAGGTGAAAAATATTTTGACCAAGTATTGCAAATGGTCAGGCCAATAGGTGAATGAAAATAAATCGGTTGTTTAATTTGGGAAATATGTCAAACTGAAAAGGAGGAAAGCTATTGCAAAGGTGTTGCATTTCAATAATGTTAATGAAATGCGTTATCTTGGAGTGACGATATCGTTAAGAAGGTTGGTTGTTTAGATTTCCAAAAGCTGATGGAAGTGGATTTAAACAAATTAAATACTTGGGGTAAGAATTTTATTACTTTGGAAGGAAGAATGGATTTGTTAAATTAGCTATTTATCGCTTTCTATGTTCTTGCCTAAATATTCTTTGGTACTGGTGGGGATTTTGAAAGAATTTGACAAAATATGTAGAGGGGTCTTATGGAAAAGAGAAAATGGCAAGGACGGTATGCATTATGCTTCTTGGAAATTATTATGCAAACCAAAAGATAAAGGGGGTCGTGGTCTATTTTTTACTGTTTCTAAAGTTGGACCTCTTCATGCTAAATTTGCTCGAAACTTTATTATGGTTCCTGATTCTTTGCTTAACTGTAACTTAAGAGCTAAATATGGTAGAAATATCTAGAATTTATCAGTGAAGAAGGGGAGTTCTACCACTTGGAGAATTTTGTGTAATGGAGCAGCCTATCTTCAAAATATTATAAGATGGAGAGTTTCTAATGGAAATTCTATAGATAATCTTCAAGATACTTGGATATTGGATAAAAATATTTCGAAATGGTAGAAGATTTAAAAAGTATGAATTATGATCTTTGTTACTTTATTATAAATGGAATTTGGAATGAAATTCTTCTTCATAAATTTTTTGGCAAGCATCTGGTTGAGCTCATCTTAGAAGTTCTAATTTATGTTAATAATTGTATGGATCAAATTGAATTGAAGATGAAAGCTACTGGTAAAACGATTGCTGTGATGTCACAGGAAGCTGCTATGAATTACGATTCTAGTATGGAAGTATGGATCTAGATGAAGAAATTTTTTTGAGACCCCGTATAGAGTTGTTTTGGTGGAGATTATGCAATGATGCTATTGTATCCAACTTTTTCTTGATGTATAGAATAATGCTTAACTATTGATGATGCCCGAGAGGTTGTGCGGAAGTGGACAATATCAATCATATTGTCGGGAATTATGGAAAATTAAAGAATATCATTATTGTGTTAAATAAATGAGGATACTAAGTCTCGATTTTCTCTAACTTTCTAAAATGTATAATAGAATTATGGAGATTAGAGAGTATCAATTTCTTCATTGCTAATATATTTTGTTTTGCTATTTTGCTCTTTTGGAAAAATAGAAACATATTGGTTCATGGAGAAGAAGAAGATATTGATGTGACAATTGCTGCTAACACGGTATCAATGGTTTCTTTTTCACTTGTTATTAATACTTATTCGGACTACTGGGATGTCAACCAGCGTAAGATGTTTTCTTCTTGGCATACTCCTCCACACGAATGGATACAAATTAAAATTGATGCTCTTAAGTAGTAATAATATGGCAGCTATTGGCGGAGTTTTCTAAGATCTTAAAGGAAGGTTTTTACATTCTTTTGGTGTTAACTATTTGCATTGGGACATAACACAGTTGGAATTATTGGTGGTTTATGCATTGAAAAATGTCATTCTGGGATGGATGTTGGAAGCACAGGGTGTCATTATAGAAGGCAATAATAATAATATTATCAGACTACATCAAAAGTCTTTGAAGAATTTGAAGAATAAAGAAAGGATTGAAGAAGATTTGGCATTCATTCAAGATTTTCATCAAGTTTCTTTTAATTTTTCTACTAGAGGATGTAATAAATTAGCAGATTATTGTGCTAATTTTGCTTTGGTTAAAAGTTTTATTGGAATGAACTAAGTGATGTAGATATTCTTCCTTCTTTCCTATTTATTTTGAAGGATGAATTTGATGCTTTAGATTTTCTTTGAGTAGTTTGTAATAATTTCTTATTTTAAAGCATTGTGCATTTTCTTAAAAAAAAAAAAGAATAAGAAACATGATCTATTAAAGTTATCCTATGCTAATGTTGAGAATGACTGTAATTTGTTTATAAATGAAACAAATTAAAGAGAACATGAGTTGAGAGTAGACAATACTTTTTTTAGAAAGTGCAAACACATATCTTAAGGAGAAACTGAAAGCTTTTAAAGAAAATTAGACACTCCCTACACTTGAATAATTTTCCAATCCTGATTAGAAGCGTAAAATTTCAAAACCTAGGAAAAGACATTATAACTTACATATATTGGTAAATTCTTTTCCTGGTGTTAAATGTTTTTCATGTGGAATGATATGACATATTTCTCAAATTAGAGAATTCATAGTATAACACATCTAGTGTGGAGACCAAAGATGTATAAATCACAGCATATCAACATGCATCTAGATTATCATTACCAAGAGATGAACCCAAATTTATTTGGGTTCCCAATTCTAACATTTGATAATTTTATAGTAATGCTCTCATACAAGTCCTCATGAGAGCATTTGATACATGGACAGTAGATGTTTGAAATATATGAACAGAGATACAACTCAATTTATATCACTAGAAGTCAGGAATGGAGGCAAAGTGACACTAGGAGATAATACCACTAGGAAAGTTGTAAGTTCATGTATGACTGGCAACAAGAATAATTTCTATATTGAGAATATTTTATTAGTTGAAGGCTTAAAATATAACTTGTTAAGTATTAGTCAGCTTTGAGATAAGGGTTTTAGTATTAAATTTTTACCTACAAGCTATATTATAAGACAAAATAGAATTGACGTGTTATATAAAAATATGATAAATAAAATCTATATGCTTGATTTAAATTTTGTTAAATCTTCTAATGTTTTTTGTCTCAAAATTATCACTGATGAATTATGGCTATGGCATAGAAGACTCTGTTTTGCAAGTATGAAAAATCTTAGGAAGATTCCCCAGAAAGAATTTTTTAGAGGAATAACCAAATTAGACTTCACTAAGGATCACCTGTGTGATGCATGTAGATTAGGAAAATAGGTTAAGTGCTCGTTTCATTCAATTAAGGATCTTAGAACTAGCAAACCTTTGGAAGTCCTACACATTGATATTTTTGGACCAGTTAGCACTATAAGCCTAGGAGGAAAAGTTTTTTGGTACATAATTGTTGTTGATTATTCAAGATTCACATGGATTAGATCTTTATCACATAAGAGTGAATTATTTGATGAATTTAGAAAATTTTCTACTTGGATTCAGAGGAAACTTGGATGTGAAATTTTTATAATTCAAAGTGATCATAGAAGAGAATTTGAAAATGAAAGATTTAAAGCCTTTTGTAAAGAATAAGGAATATATCAAAGTTTTTGAGCTTTTAGGACCCCTCAACATAATGGGGTTCTTAAAAGAAAGAACAAAACTTTGATAGAAGCTACTAGAGCCATGTTGACTAAATATTTACTTCCAAAATATTTTTGGGCTGAAGAGGTTAGTATATTTATGTTTTGAATAGGGTGAACATTATATCTAAGCTGAACAAGACACTCTATGAACTTCTTAAGGGGAGAGAACATAATCTTTCATATTTACGTGTCTTTAGATGTAAGGTGTTCATCCATAGTAATGGTAAAATTCCTTTAGGAAAATTTGATCCAAAATCTAATGAAAGATTTTTTCTAGGATATTCTAGTGTTGGTAAATCCTATAGACTTTTTAACAAGAGAACATAGTTTTTTTTTTATAAAGCTGCAGAATGAATTAAAAAATAAAAGAAGACCTAATACACACTACTAAGTGATTGGAATCCTTTCACATCCTACTACTCTCCTCCTTTAACAAAGAAAAAAAGAGACGAGGAACCTTATTACTTTCTAAAACATCCCATAAAAAGTCCTCTTTCAAAGCATAATTAGCACACCAATGAGCTAATTTGTTGCATTTTCTATTAACAAAATGAAACAAAAGTACCTCAAAACCATTAAGAAATTCCAAGTCTTCTCTTATAGAATGTTAATCCACCTGATTAACTTGTAAAATAAAGTCTTGTAAATGTCTCATAATGTTTAAGTTGTCCCCCTTTATAATGAAACCTTCAGCGTCCATCTTCCAATCCTTGATAACTCAACTCAACCAACGGAACAACAATAGCTCCAAGTATTCAATGTCCTAGTGAAAAATGGAGAATCCAAAAGAAATAAGCATTATTCCTCTATGATCTCTGAATATTCCTTCAATTCCATCTTCATTAGAACTAAGGATGAATCTATGTTCACCTTAATCCTTCCGGGTGGAGGGGGATGCCAAAAAGAAGTAGTCAGCATAGAATGCTGGTTAGCACCCCAGTTGTTCGAATATAGATTAAATTTAGATAATATAGATGCATAGCTAATTGCAATAGAAATAATAAAACCAACACTGAGCTCATGGCCTTCATGAATAAGAGTATTTCTACTCTTCCAAGAATGAAAAACCAAAGAACAATATACTTTTGCAATAAATGGATTCACCTTCCCTGGCTTTCTTAAATCCTCCAAGCATTCCTGAAAAATGTTAAAAACTGGTAAGCACATACCCCATAGATTTTCCATTTTAATTGCTTGAATTAGCTTTGAACTCTTAACAGCCACATGCTCCACATCTTCCTTCATATCACAACCTCTTGGACAAAGGTTGTTATTTAACAATCTCCGATACATTAAGAAATCTGTCATTGGAATAGCATTTTTCATGAGCCTCCAATAGAAATAGGATACCCGAGAATTCAGTTTTAGACTCTTAAGCCATTTTCAATCCTGTATCACCACTTGATTTTCTTCCTCCCACGTTGTCTTGGAGTTTTTTGCCAAAGCTGTAATCATTTTACCTGAAAATCTCCTCACTAGCTCCATTTCATCTTCAAAATTCTCCAATCCAACCTTGACCTGATAGATAACCTTCACCAGTTCCTCACCAAAAAGCTCCTGCAGCTTCTCATGATTCCATTCTCTGTTGGATATAAAGCTAGAAAGATTTGGAAAATCTCCATCCACCATTGCTATGAATGTAGGCCATCTATCAAAGCTTGTGTCTAAAACCCAAATATCTTTCATAATATTCACCTAAATTCTAGAATTTATCTTCCACCTCACAATTGGTCTTAGTGCATTTGATCCACTCAGTAGCAATTTCTAAGTTGAAGAAGTATTCATCCTCCCTTCCTCAACCCAAATGTTTCTACCATACTTTGCTATTAAAGATTTACTAAGAATAGATTCTGGTTTATTAAAAAAATCCCAAACCAGCTTAGCTCTTAAAGGTTCAACAGAAACCACAACCGAATGAATACGTAGCCCTCCAATTAGTTTCGGTTGGCATATGTCCTTCTAAGCAACATAATGTAACCAATTGCTCCCATTATTTTTGTTCCATAAAAAATTCCCTACACATATTATCAAGCTTCTTCAAAATACTCAAAGGAACCAAAGAAATAGAAGAGTAAAAAACATGAATAGATTGCAACACTGATTTTATAAGAACCAATCTTCCAGCAGAAGAGATTAGTTTTTACCCCAAATGTCCAATTTAGAGGCTGCTTTCTCAAACAGATTTGTGAAATCCGCTGCAACTAGCCTTCTTTAAGCAATTTTAATGCCCAAATAATTGAATTCTTTGACCTCCATGAATCCCATAAGTTTGGAAATATCCCTCCTCCTTCTTCTTTCCATATTCTTATTATAAATGATAGAAGATTTTGACACATTGATTTGTTGACCCATCCACTTAATATACTCCGTTGTTATTTTCTTGATTCTCCTTAAGTTCCCAATTTTTTGCATTATAGAATATCAAGATGTCATCTATAAATAAAAGATGGGAAATCCTTGGAGCCAAAGGAGCCACTTTCAAACCTAAATCCTTCCCTTAGATAAGAAGGCATTAGTTAGAAGTTTGGAGCATAAAATGAATAAAAATGATGATAATGGACATCCTTGTCTAAAACCATTCCTTCCTTCAATATCTTTCAAACCAACACCATTAACTTGAACCAAGAAGATAGGGTCAGTAACACACTCCATTAACAGGTTAGAGAATCTTCCTGGAAACCCAAAATATCTCAAAACTTTCCTTAACATGTCCCAAGCCATACTATTATTGGCTTGTTCCATTTCCAGTTTGATTGCAACCAATCCACTCTTTGATTTATAAAACATGAACTTTTGAAAAAGTTCTTGTGCTAGAAGCACATGCTCCGATAAAGCGCTTCTTTTTATGAATGCAATTTGTTCCTTAGATACTAAATAATGTATCACTTTCATCATTCTATTTAAAAGAAATTTTGCCAAATTTTATAAATTGACATGCATAAGCTTATTGGCTGAAAGTTTGAAGGAGTTAAAGGATTACTCACTTTGGGGATAAGCACAACCAATATTTCTTTCCATTTGGGAGACATTTTGCCCGAAGAAAAGCAAAGTTGAATAGCTCTCCAAACATCTAACCCAATAATCTTTCAGTATGCCTTGGTAAAAGAATAGTTGATTCCATCTACCCCTAGAGATATGTTGTTACCATGCTCATTAACCACACCCTCTACTTCTTCAAGTGAAAAAATAGCATCAAGGATATCACAACTTCCTTGGTTTAAGAAGTTCTCATTCAAGGGCCAATCATCCAAATGACATTCTCTAAGCTTCCATTTGCTGCAAAAAAAATTGAAGAATATATTCCTGATAACTTTACGTTCTTCCATCAGCTCCCCCATACCATTCTTCAATTGCTTAATAAAGTTTCCATTCCTTCTACCATTTGCAAAAGCATGAAAGAAACTATAATTCGAATCCCCTTCATCTATTAAGCTTTAGCCCTTTGTCTCCACCATGTATTCAACCGTGCAAGAGTGCAGATCAATTCATTTACTTTGGATCTGAGCAACAGAACTTTGCTGTCCGAGAACTACTAGTTCAGAGATTCTTCCAGCTAAAGTTCATTGATCTCCTCTTTCAAATTTTTCTTTAAGTCAGCCAATCTTTGATGCTTAGCCTTGCTCCAGAAGTACAAGGCTTTTAGCACCCTTGCGAATTTCTTATTTAATGCTTCCAAATCATCTCTTCTCACCGGTTTAGCCCAAGAAAACTTGACAATTGAGAATGTAGCAGGATAAGATAACCAAACATCTCCAAATTTATGAAATATGGTCCTATGATTTTGTTGGTTAAACATCTTTAATACTATGGGACAATGGTCTGAAGCAATTAAAGTCAAGTGTCTCACTGCAGCTTGATTAATCATTTATAAAGCTTTTGAGTTCAACATACACCTATCAAGCCTTTCTAGAGTTTGAGCACTTCCATTTTTATTGTTACACCATGTATACTTAGAACCAAGAATTCCTACATCATGGAGATCATTCCTATTCATGAAAGCTTTCATCTCCAAAGGCCCAAGAGAAAACAAAAATTTCCCCCCCTATTTTATTTTCCTGAGAGAAGATACAATTGAAGTCACCTCCTACCACAGAAGATACCTCTGATTTCAAATACTTTTCCAGGGAATCCCATAATTCTCTTCTACCATAAACATCACTGTTTCCATAAACAGTAGCTATCATCCAAACACCTTTTATTGAAAACATTCAACACATTAATTACACATTGGTTCGAAGCTTTCAATAAGGTAAAGGCTGCCAAATCAGATCTCTAGAGAACCATAATCCCTTCAGACTTTCTTCTTTATGGTAGAAGAAAAAAGTCCCAACCTTCACCCATGAATTTAACAAACTTTTATGTAGAAAGAGAAGAAATTTTTGTTTCAACAATTCCAAGAAAAAACACATTCCATTCCTTAATAAATTCCTTCAAGTAAAAGGATTGATTGTAATTGAGTGAATAAAAACATACACACACACACACACACATAAGGAGATCATATAAAATTTATTCTGATCGTACGGGATGATATTAGTTCATACGGGAAGATCAGACAGTTATCTCCTATTAAGACCACATGGAACGAATAGGAACTGGGTAGAAAAGTTTTCTAAGTCCTATTCGTCCGGGACGAAATTAAATATCGTCCAGGACGATTTGCTCTCTGTAAGAATTTTGTCCAGATGAAATTAAATTATCGTACAAGATGATTTGCTCTCTGTAAGAATTTCATCCATACGAACATAAATTATCATACAGAACGATTTGCTCTCTGTAAGAATTTTATCCAGATGAAATTAAATATCGTCCAGGACGATTTGCTCTCTGTAAGAATTTCGTCCAGACGAAATTAAATATCGTCCAGGATGATTTGGTCTCTGTAAGATTTTTGTCAGGACGAACAAATTTTCGTCCAGACTATACAATCGACTTATGACGGTTTTTTTATATTCATTATGCAGTTTTTGGAACCGACCTTGGTATAACCGTTCGTACCGGACGAACTTAGTTCGTACGGGACTATACGCTTGTACGAAAACATTTCGTACACATATACAAAC
>NW_021579362.1:0-254 GCF_001605985.2 Dendrobium catenatum
TAGCGAAGTTATTTTCTCCATAATAATTTCACAAACAACTTTATAACATGTAGATAGACCCAAAAACCAATTTCTCAAAAGCACTTTTCATTATTGAATTAAGGCTTTGTTTGGAAAAACTTTTTTTTTTTTTGCTTTCTAAATAAACTTTCTAGTACACAAATTTCTAATTCCAAAAATTTGTTGTATTTAAAAACTTCTTTAAAAAGCAATAAGAAAGCTATCTCAAATGAAGCATAAGTTAAGAATTATTT
>NW_021579363.1:0-221 GCF_001605985.2 Dendrobium catenatum
AAATTCAAAATAAGCCTTGTGAGAACCCACCAAGTGAAATCCCCAAGCCTACCTCCACTCCCCAATTTACCCCCACTTACCCATAACGGAGAAGATTGAAGCATCAATAGATGATGAGATCATTTCCACAAAGGAAGGAGGTCACCGCAGGTACATAGTTCATTAGATAGGGAAATCGGAGACAGAGGACATGTGGATTGATCAGGAGGAGCTCCAGTGAG
>NW_021579364.1:0-231 GCF_001605985.2 Dendrobium catenatum
TAAACTGAAGATTTAATAAGGTGATGCACCTTGGATGGAAAAACAACAAATAAAAAGAGAAGAATAGTGTAGGAACACCAAGAGAGGGCCTATTTTCTTATTTCTTCTTCAATTTTTAGCTTTGGTTATATCCTTGTATGAATTTTAATAGTCTTACTTTGAGTTTTTATGATCTAACTCTTTGATGTTAATATGTTACTTATTATTTCATATTTCTCATTAATTTAATGG
>NW_021579365.1:0-1184 GCF_001605985.2 Dendrobium catenatum
GCCTACCACCTTCCTGGTGGTGTTGTCTCTAAGAGTCACCTTACCTCCTGTCCTGGTCTCCAGCAATAAATTGATTGGCATTGCCAGTCATATGTCGAGAGCATCCGCTGTCCAGATACCACATACTCTCATGAGGCCTTTTGTGAGAGCTTGCCTATAAAATTATCAAATGTCAGATTTAGGAACCCAAACATATTTGGGTTCGTTCTTATGGAAAGTAAAATGCAATGCATGCTATGGATCATATAACTTGGGTCTCCATACCCAATGTGAGCTACGATGAATGGTGCAAGTGTGTGCTGTGTATCCTAGCATGCCACATGAGAAATATCTAACTCCAGGAAAATGATGCACTAATCTATGATGATGCTTTTTATGCGATGTATGAAATGAAGATTTTTTATTTTCAAATGTTTTTAAATTTTTTATATTCTTTTTCTAACTCAGAATGGGACAATTTTAAAGAATCATGAGAATTAGATAACTCAGCATGCTTTTTATTTAATGCATCAAACTTATCAAGTAAAGCCATGTGATTTGAATAAATTATTTAATGATCTTTGAGAAGAATTTCATGCTCTTTTTGTAAATTAAAAAATTCTAATTTCAAGCTAACATGAGTTTTCTTAAGTTTCCTATATGATGCATGTATTTTTTCAGAAACTTCAAGGAGTTGCTCATAGGTTTCACATACTTCTTCTTGGTCACTTTGACCAAGATTATTGTCTGTCGTTAAGCACAAGTTTGTTGTCTCCTCCTTAGGTTCAGTTTCAGAGGAATCTGATGCAGAATCTGCCTAGAACGCCTTTTGGAAGCGCTTCTTGCTCTTATCCTTTTTAAGGTTTGGTTTCTCTTCACCCTTCTCCTTACTTGGGTGTGCCTTAAGCGAAGGACAATCAGCTTTAACGTGCCCAGGCTTCCTGCATTCAAAGTAAATTGTTTCATTAGAATTCTTAAAATTTTTTCTACCCTTACCTTTATTCCACATTTGATGATTCTTGTGCTTCTTCTATATAAAGCTCTTAAATTTCCTTGTGATTAAAACAACATCATCGCTTTCAAACCCAGAAGAATCAGTGTCTGAATCATTCGCCTTAAGTGACACCATTTTCTCCTTCTTTCTTTCACCTGCATCAAGATTTTTTTAGTTCACCCCTTGCTCGTAAGCAATGAGTGAACCAAGT
>NW_021579366.1:0-696 GCF_001605985.2 Dendrobium catenatum
AAATGCACCATTGGCGGCAAGGTGTGTGACTTACTGATCGACAGTGGATGCACGGAGAATGTGGTGTCGAGATCTATGGTACAGGCATTGCAACTTAAAACCACAAAGAATCCGAATCCGTACAAGATCAGCTGGGTTAAGAAGGGCGTGGAATTGACCGTGACAGATTTATGCAAGGTGTCGTTCTCAATCGGCAAATACTATGCTAGTGAGGTACTATGTGATGTGCTTGAAATGGATGTATGCCATGTCATCTTGGGTAGGCCGTGGCAATATGATGTGGGTGCGATTTATGACGGAAGAGCCAACACTTACGCGTTCGACTGGAAAGGACGCCGTCTGAGATTACTACCTAATGTTGGACAGGAGGCCAAAACGCCTCAAGGCAATAATGCTCTTCACTCGGTTTCAGTAGCAGCCATGATGACAGCTTGGAAGGAGACATCCAGCATTTTGGCATTAATTGTTAAGGAAGTGGCTGAGAACACTTCTATGGCCAGTGCACCAGAGGAAATGCAGAGGCTAATTGAGGAGTTCAATGACGTTTGCTCAGAACGTCAGCTTATGGAATTGCCACCGATGAGGACAATTCAGCATAAAATAGATTTAATGCCTGGTGCATCTTTACCTAATCTGCCGCATTATAGACTCAGTCCGAATGAGAACAAAATTTTGCAAAGTATAGTGGATGAATTG
>NW_021579367.1:0-847 GCF_001605985.2 Dendrobium catenatum
ACGAACCAGCTGATTCGGGCGTACGGGCACGCGATCTCGGTAACAACTTCAGGCGTTTGCCTTTCCACTCCTATGAGTACACATTAGCTCGCCCGTCGTAATGCACGCCGGCATCGAATTGCCAGGGCCGGCCTAAGATCAGATGGCACACGTCCATGTCCAAAATGTCACAAACAACATCACATACATAGTGCCTCCCGATGGAAAAGGATACCTGACACATCTCCGTCACCGGAATGTCAATGCCCTTCTTTACCCAACTGATTTTGTAAGGTTGAGAATTTTAAGATCAAGAGCAGTTACTACCGACCGTGCTATTATGTTTTCTGTACACCCACTATCGATCAATAGATCGCAGATTTTCCCTTTGATGGTACATCGTGTTTTAAATATGGCGTGCCTTTGAGACTCATTGTGGACGCGAGGAGCTACCAGCAGCTTCTCAATCATGCAATTTACGGCTTCTCCTTCATCAGCTTCGACCTCTTCAACTTCTAACCCGTCTTCTTCGTCTAGGCACGGTACTGAATCTTCCTCGTCGTTCCCTATTAATTGTAGCTGTTGGCGCTGGGGACACTCATTAGACTTGTGTCCAGGCTGAAAACAACAGAAACACTTGACTGGTGCGGGTCGAGTGTACGGGTTGTTCTGATTCTGTGATTTGAATTTGGAGGGAGCTCTGTTTTCTGGAGTTTGACCTGTCGGTTTGGTTGTTGAGGATGTGGGAGGTGTTGGCGTCATGTTAGGAGGTATTTTGGCTGAGGTGGAACCGCCCCTCGTGGGTTCCCCGGGATGTTCTTGCGCGGAACACCGGGAGTAGTTGAACTTCGATCGATTCTGCTGCATC
>NW_021579368.1:0-227 GCF_001605985.2 Dendrobium catenatum
CATTTGCAGGGGACTGTTGCATCTACTACGACCTCCTAAAAATGTTTGTAGAAGACTCATTGCTTTTGCATCATATCCACCCTTTCACCAATCTCGGGTGATTTGATTGTACTTGTTTGTAGGGGCAGCTCTTTGACTACTGATCTCTAATGTTGTCTTCTCAATCAACAGGCATTTGTAGGGATTGTTATAGGAGTTCGTGCATCCAGGTCTTGTAACGGACTTTG
>NW_021579369.1:0-215 GCF_001605985.2 Dendrobium catenatum
GGCCCGGACGATCCTACTCCAGAAAATCAGCTGTATTTACTGCACTGATCGTCCTGGACGATCTCAATATCGTCCCGGACGATCCTGGGAGGAAAATCAGATTCAAAAAAGAAAAATCAAAGAAACGAGCTCTCACAACTATGCTAAAAACTCTCTAATTAGCTTCAATATTTCCCTCTTCAGGTGTGTCAACCCTTTCTCGACCAGAAGATTAC
>NW_021579370.1:0-711 GCF_001605985.2 Dendrobium catenatum
ATTTTTCTTGTGCTGGTTAATGCTTAGAGGTCAACAACTTTATTAAATCAGCTTTCACACATTTCCTTCCCCATTACCTCAACCCAGCAGAAAACTTTTTCTTTTCTAAACAGAGGACATTCACACACCTTCCTCCGCATTGTGGGCAAATTATTGCATCCGGTCATCGGATGCGGAGAATAGATTCGGACATTCAATAAAAATTTGCCACATCACCTACGCTTTTGACTTGCGCTTTAGTTGCATTTTAGTTGCGCTTTGACTGTGCTTTACCTGTGCTTTTGACTGCGCTTTAAACTACACTTTACCTGTGCTTTATATGTACTTTACCTGCGCTTTACCTGCACTTTTGACTCGCTTAATTTAAAATAATATTTTATTAATATCCGGATCTATCTCCACGTCCGATGACCGAATGCAATAATTTGCCATTGTGAGGAGGCTCATTTAGCCCACTTAGCTTCTCACACTTTAAGAAATTTCCATCTCACCTGTTATTATCATATCTCTTTAATTTTGTGACTTCATTTCGATGTGATTTGTTCTGTATTGTGTTTTAATTATTATTTCTTTTTTTTTATGTATTCTTACATATATTTGTGAGTGTGTAAAAAAAATAAAATGAAATAATGATGTGTTTAAAAAAAAAAAGAGAAATAAAAAGGGGAGAAAAGAAATATAAAAAATGAGTGAGGGAAAAGATAACATATC
>NW_021579371.1:0-271 GCF_001605985.2 Dendrobium catenatum
GCAAAGACCAAAATCACAGCATAATGCATAAAGACTATAAGTTCCTACGAGCTTCTACAACCCAAAACAGGAGACCCGTTAGTGCACTACGATCCACCTGCAGAAAGCAACGAGTAGTGCACGACAGTCTACCTGTATGAAGCAGCGAACCACTAAATCCAGAAGCTGCTACGCCACGCCACCGGATCTGCAACCTCCGTACAAGCTGATAGAAGACGTCTACAAATACTTTTAAAATACCCCCGCACGTGCACAATAGTTTGTATACACA
>NW_021579372.1:0-223 GCF_001605985.2 Dendrobium catenatum
ATAGAATTACATCACATCGCTACAGGAGATCAATTGGGAGACATATTCACAAAACCATTAGTTTTTGACACCTTTAGCACCTTGAGGACTAGATTAGGTGTCACAGATATAAATGCATAAAAAAAAGAATAAAATAAATAAATAAATAAATAATAAATAAAAACACCAAAAATTATAAAAAAAACAAAAAAAAAATCTTTAGGGCTGCTCCTGATCACCACAC
>NW_021579373.1:0-307 GCF_001605985.2 Dendrobium catenatum
CTGACACAGACCTAGTCTACCCAATCTTGAGCTGTTTATGAATTACATTTTGATGGTGTGGACCTGAAATGTTAGCACATAAAGCAATCGTAGAGAAATAAGGAATGTTTGCTATCATCAAAATCATAAACCATAGAGTCACAATAATCTTTCCCTTTTTGATGATGACAAACTATTTCAATTTGAATTTTCAAAAAGGAATATTTTCTCCAAATCTCCCCCTTACTAGAATAATACTTTAAAAAAATAGGGGAGATAAAAATATTTTTGATGTTTTAAATTTTTTGAAAAGAAGGATACAAATTCA
>NW_021579374.1:0-309 GCF_001605985.2 Dendrobium catenatum
AACAAAATATCTGATTTTTCGAGGAGAGAGAAAGTCAAAAAGCTTTTTGGAAAAGTTGATTTTCGGACGACGCGGAGCCATTTTCGTTCGACAAGACTGTTCAGGAAATTACTGTACGCAAGGTAAGACACATTCCGCCTTTCTCAATTTTCAGAACCATCGTGTTTGGCCGTATTTTCTGTCCGGATTTTGTTTCCGTTAGCGATTTTCGTCCGTATATTTTGATTGGTTCAGTTTTTACCGCATAACTTTCTGTATATTGTTGCCGTACTGGGTGTGCACATTTTGACTATATTTTGAAGATTTTTG
>NW_021579375.1:0-250 GCF_001605985.2 Dendrobium catenatum
TCATCAAAAGCACCGGAAAGTTCTTCATAAATCAAAATGGGGTTGATAGGTGGAGCAATGTGTTCTTCTTTATTTTATCTCTTCATCTTCTATCTCTAGAATCAAAGAAGGATTTTGCTTGGTCTTTAGAAAGTAGCAAGAAAACTATCCCAAATGAGAAAAACTATTATGTGCGGTTACCGGACCGTTCGGAGGCGAATCAGAATGTGTCACGCCACCCGATACACAACGGTATATAGCATCAGTAAAC
>NW_021579376.1:0-309 GCF_001605985.2 Dendrobium catenatum
TCTACCCGGCAACCAAACATCACCGGGTTTCAACCCGATCTTCATCGGATCAACATCGGACCTTCGCCCGATCGTCGTCAGACCTTTGTCTAACTCTCCAAACTACGGTAATTTGTTCGCCTCTAAGTCAAGGGACGGGTCAACCTTTGTAAATCACTCAAATTTATTGAAATCTTTTCACCTGGGTGAGACCCCGTGATTTTTCTCTCTTCGGACTTTCCACGTAAAAAAGTTCGAGTGTTTTACTTCTCTATTTATTTGTGTGTTGGGTATCCATGCATAGCTAAAGACGAAATATTTACTCACTTC
>NW_021579377.1:0-747 GCF_001605985.2 Dendrobium catenatum
TTTTAAATATTTAAATATTATATAAGTAAATATAATTTATTTTAGGATAGTAAAATAAATATAAAAACTTAGATATTAAATTTGTCAATACTAGATAGATAAACGAAAAAATAAGAATTTGTTAGGAATTACTACACTATTTTATAAAATTGATTGTGAACTTGCTATGAGAAAAATAACTTAACTATTTTAATTATTAAATAAAATTTTTCATATCGAAAATTTATAAAAACCATGAAAAAGCAACAACAAATCATCAACTAAACAAAGTTATAGCCACCGAAAGACAAGGCAACAAAAAAGCTGTCATAAATAAACTCTAGGACTTTATTTGGAACAGTTTTCTAATTGTTTCTTTTTTTAGATCAAACCATATTTTTTATTTGTCCAGTGTTTTTTTACTTATATCAATAATTTTTTAATAGGAAGTTTTATAGAACAACTCTCAAATCAAATAGATTATCTCTCCATAATAGTTTAACAACCATCTTTATAAATGTTATAGCGGTTCCAAACGGACCCTTAAGCTTCTTGGGGTCAATTTTTTTATTGTTTTATTTTTCATGCCGCAATTATAATTTCTATTTAATCATTATTTTTTTTACTACTTTTAGAAAAATTTTATGCTTGAAAGCTTATTTGTGCATCATCATTCAAAAAAATATTTTATTCACGATAATTTTATAACTATTAGCATATATTAAACATTATGTATCTTGTTATTACGTATTTGCCATTACACGGTAT
>NW_021579378.1:0-224 GCF_001605985.2 Dendrobium catenatum
AGTTTCATATAATTTAACACAATCAATAAAGGTTAGGAAATTTTTTAGACTTCTGTCCAAAATCTTAACAACATTTTGAACATTAACATTTATACCCTTACCCAATTTCCTTCTAGTAAGAGGCTTGAAGAATTTTGCTCCATCCACCAAAATATTCCAAGAAGATGATGATTCCCATTTAATTTCCATATTTCATATATCACTTCCATGTTTAGCAATAAGAT
>NW_021579379.1:0-214 GCF_001605985.2 Dendrobium catenatum
TTTATATAAAGATAATTTCATACATGATATTTAATTCATTTTTTTGGCATGTTAATGTCAATCAAATTTGATAATCATCCGAATGTCATGATATCTGATCTTTCTAAATAAGGTTTTATTATTTTGGATAATTTTAATGAATAATATATTAAATGATAGTATTATATTGCTTGTTGCTGTTATTGCAAAAATTTCCATTACATGTCTTAAGTTC
>NW_021579380.1:0-1094 GCF_001605985.2 Dendrobium catenatum
ACTCCTCACATGCCATTTTCTCATTCATGGATGGCTCATCGGGTTTTAATCAAATCAAGATGGCCCCAGAAGATGAGAGAAATTCTGCGTTCAGAACCCCTATTGGAATCTTTTGTTACAAGGTGATGCCATTTGGCTTAAAGAATGCCGGGGCAACCTACCAACGGGACATGACCCGCATCTTTGATGACTTAATTCATAATCAAGTTGAGTGTTATATTGACGATTTAGTTGTCAAGATCAAGGTCAAAGAGGCTCACCTGTATGACTTAAGAGTTGTATTTGAGCGGTTGCGCCACTACGATTTGAAGATGAACCCCCTTGAAGTGTGCCTTCGGTGTCACCTCAGGGAAATTCTTAGGATTCGTAGTGAGACACCGCGGAATCGAGATCGACCCTGCTAAAATTGAAGCCATCTTAAATATGCCATCTCCTAAGAGCTTACCCAGTTAAGGTCTCTACAAGGTAGATTGGCGTATATAAGGAGGTTTATTTCTAATCTTTCCGGGAGGTGTCAACCCTTTTCTGGCCTTGCGAAAAAAGACACTAAATTTGTATGGGACGAGAAGTGCCAAAATGCTTTTGATAACATTAAACAATACCTTTCTAATCCACCAGTTTTGGCAGCCCCAATTCTGGGAAAGCCATTAATTCTCTACACTGCAGCCTTAGACGAGTCTTTAGGCGCCTTGTTGGCTCAAATCAACGACGAAGGGAAGGAGAATGCTCTCTATTACCTTAGTCGAAGACTTCTTCCTACTGAAGTTCAATACCCATCAATTGAGAAGCATTGTCTTGCTTTAGTTTTTGCAGCTCATAAACTGAGGCACTACATATATTCCCACTCAATCAGCTTGATTTCAAGAGTTAATTATTTGCAATATCTTATGACCCGACCTACATTGTCAGGACTTTTAGCCCATTGGTCTATGATATTACTGCAATTTGAGATTACTTTCACTCCTCTTTGTGCTGTGAAAGAACAAACCGTCGCCAATTTTCTGGCAGCACACCCGTTGCCGACAGATTCGCCTCTGAACGATGATCTACCCAATGAACAAATCATGAGTTTGAGGGAATCTAGCGAGGCAGTC
>NW_021579381.1:0-264 GCF_001605985.2 Dendrobium catenatum
CATTCCATCACCAACTTCATGAACTTCTCCGGAAAACCCAAAAGAATTAACATGTTGTTGAGAGTAGTCCAACACAAACTATCGTATGCTTGCTCCATATCTACCTTGATAGCCACCAAACCATTGTTATCTTTAGACTACCTCATTTTGTTGAAGACCTCCTGTGCTAAAAGCAAATGATCTGAAATCGATCTTCCTCTTACAAAAGCCACTTGTTCATCAGAAATCATCTTTGGGATTACCACCATCAGCCTATTTAATAAG
>NW_021579382.1:0-420 GCF_001605985.2 Dendrobium catenatum
TGGTTTGTCACTATAAAAATTTGGATTCTAATGTTTGCAAGATGTTGTGTAAAATTAAATGGGAGGCGGAATAGTATATTCATTGGGGCCTGAGAAAGGTGACTTATCTTTTTGGCAGGACAACTGATTGGGTACTTCTTCAATTGATAAACTTCTTAATACCCATACTATGGCCAATATTAAAGTTAATTCTTTTATTCACAATGGTGAATGGAATGTCAACAAACTTTTACAAACTCTTCCCTCTGAAGTGGTGGATACTATTACTCAAATTCCTTTATAATTGCAGTGTAAGGACAAAATTCTCTTTACTCTATCTTCTAATGGTGACTTTAGCCTGAAAAAGGTGTGGGATGCTATTAGATATAAAGGTGATGTTTCTCAAATCTTTTCTTCTATTTGGCATTATAACATCCCTTT
>NW_021579383.1:0-246 GCF_001605985.2 Dendrobium catenatum
TAGAGTAAGTAAGGACCGGAGGGGCCCGCCTAACAGAATACTGATGAGGAGGAAGAAAAAAAAAATAACAAATGTCGGAAAAAGGAAATCCTAATCTCGCTCTGATGCCATGAGAAAGGTAGAAAAAGTTACGTTAAATTTTTATTACTTATTTTTTGTACGCATATTGGGGACATTTATGGCTCATTCGAGGATATTATATTGTGACTAAAGTAAATACATTGTTAAGCTCTTTAATTCATATGC
>NW_021579384.1:0-311 GCF_001605985.2 Dendrobium catenatum
ATAAAGGGTTGTTTTTTGTTAAATTTACTAACATATTTAAAAAAATAATTTTTGTAATAACTTTTCTCCGATTTAGTTTTTTTAATATAATTTTTTTTATAAGAATAATACCTTTGAAAACTTTATTTTCTTGGCTTAAATATTATCAATAAATCCCGAGCATACAAATGGATTGAAAATAAGTCATAACTTTATTTCCTATAATGCTACATACAGTGTAAGCACAACAACAGCAATGGCCAATGGCATAACAAATGTAATTTATAGCTCAAAGTTTTTATAGTAATAATTGAAGGCTATATATGTTAGAA
>NW_021579385.1:0-245 GCF_001605985.2 Dendrobium catenatum
TCCCCATTGCATCAACAATCTGGGTGGAGATGAAATTATGAGTTGCCCCACTATCTATCAACACCACAACCTCCCGGTTAGAGATCTCTCCTTTCACCTTTATTGTGTGACTCGAAGTGAATCCCACAACTGAGTTCAGAGATACTTCTGCCACATCCAAATGAAGCTTATCCTCCTCCTCTTCAGTCCTGCTCCCACCTCCTCCTCATCTTCCTCGTCTTCACAGACTAGGAGAACTTGAAGAG
>NW_021579386.1:0-226 GCF_001605985.2 Dendrobium catenatum
GGATTTCGAAGGGGGCTAGGACTATGGCAAAGCAAGGAAAGACCGGGAAACATGGGGCACATCTAGCACTTTGAAGAGAGAAAACTATGGAAGGATCAGGGGAAATGGTTGCAATCAGAAGGTGAGGAAGTTGAAGATGCCCATATTTGAATGAGATGATGCGTATGGGCGAATTTATAAGGTAGAGCGGGAGAAGGAGATGCTGACAGCAATGGGATTGTGCTTG
>NW_021579387.1:0-231 GCF_001605985.2 Dendrobium catenatum
CTTGAAGAAGTGATGTAGAGGGGCGGCCAGAAATAAAGGACTCACCGGCGAGAGGCGGTGCCAGTGGGAGAGGCGGCGGAAATGTACGGGAGAGTCGGATCGGGCGTCTGCGTGCTTCCTACATGGCTTAGGTTGACGTCTTCAGTCAGGTAAGTAGGTCTTCGGTCGGGTAAGTGGGTATAAGGAAGAATTTAAGAGGTTTTTTAAGTAAGTGGGCATCCATATTAGAGG
>NW_021579388.1:0-1281 GCF_001605985.2 Dendrobium catenatum
TAGACAAAAGATGAAAAAAGTACAAGATAATATAATGTAAGGTTTAACGAGACATCTTGTGTAGTAATTAATACTAATAAGTACTTGTCAAAGATTATTTTACCGTGGAGTTACAAAAAGGTAATTTTAAATTTGTAGTAGTTAAGAATCCTACTTACTACATCAACGATCTTCACATGAAAAGAAAAAAAAATCATAGACTTCATGCAAGAGTCATAGTTTTTCTCGATACAGCCATCCTCTTCCTCAAAGAAGAAGAGGAATAATAATAGCAATAATAATAGCTATAATATTTTCCCAATTGGTGAATACAAATTTCTCCAACAATATGAATAAGTTCAATAGGCCACAACAAGTGGACCCTAGCATGGTCTCTCCCACAATATTTTGATGTTTATATGCCTTCTTCAAATCAATCATTGGACATAATCATTGTAGCCATTCGGAACCAGTGCTTTTAGTGGTCTACACCTCTAAAGAAGTTATCATAAGGCTGAAGTAAATTTAGGATTTGTCGATACAGCAATGACAACAACCATGACATGAATTTCTACAATGAACTCAAAACTTTGCTTGAAAAATCTAACAAATGAAGGTCCTCGAAGGAATATCTTATTGGTTGACATGTTCACAAATAGCTTAAAAATGAATAGCTTGTTGCATCTAATGGAGGAATTAAAATAATTGACATTACACAAGACATTACTAACTGAGCTAGAGCCAAACTTGTACAACTTGAGATAAAGCCTCTAGATACTCAGCCAACATGTTATTCATCAACTTCTCAACAAACCATGCTAGTCAATAGGTCACAGATCCTCCTACCTTCATAAAAAAAAATGTTTTCAATAATTATATCACCTTTTCATATTTTTATCATCTTTTTTTTTTATGTGCATCTATGTTTCATGCTTTGTTATAAACTTTACCACATTACATTATGTATTTTTTTCTCTCTACTACCCCTTCTTTGAATGTGTGTTTTTCACTCGATCAACTAAGATAATTTTTAATTTCCATCATTCCCAGTTGAGACAAATTTTATTTTTTTTGGATAAATTTCTGGTGTCGAACTTCATGAGGAAGGAAGCAAATGAATCAAGTAGCCGAGCAGGAGATAGCTCAAGCTTGGCCTTGTTTGCCAAAACTTCGTTGAAGCTCAAGCTAGAGATCCATTTGAGTATCTATAGTAAATTTCAAGCTATTTTCATTGAAAATTATGACTATTTGAGTTTGGCTTGAGTTGACTCACATTAACTAAACTAGTCTTATCGCATAAAA
>NW_021579389.1:0-312 GCF_001605985.2 Dendrobium catenatum
TCTTTTCTCTCCCGGCAAGCCCCGAATATATTCAAACATCTGAGAAACATTAGGCTGAAGGAGAAAATTCTGACATTTAGCGTGAAGGTGGAGCCACACGGATAAAGGAAATTCAATTCAAGGAAAATATGAGAAAGAAATTCATTGTTGCCAACACAAAAGAGGAAAGAAAAATATGCCACCATAATTTTTCTCAAAGCAAGCATATCAAATGTTTTGAGACCCCCTTTTAGCGTCGGCCATGAAAAATAGAAAATATGAGAGAGGTTTTATTGTGCCAAATCATAAAAGACCACACAACATTAGGCTCCA
>NW_021579390.1:0-513 GCF_001605985.2 Dendrobium catenatum
ATGAATTCAAAAGTGAAAGTGTGAGAGTTTTGGAGAAAGGGTTGTGTAGATTTTTGAGAGTAAAAGGGTTTGAATGATTTTTGGAAAGTAAAATTTTAAAGAAGAGTAAAAGTTCTCTTTCTTTTCTACCCCTCTCTCTCTTTCCATTTTCTTATGCTTCGAAATAAATATGAAATGTGTTCAAAAGTGAAAGGTTTCAAAAGCCAAGCAACGAACCATTGTTCAAGCCCGAAGAAAGGTATGTCTTTATTTTCAGTAAACTTCAATTATTTTAGTATTAATTATTAAATGTGCTTTCTAATCTATATTTTTCCTTGTTTTCTTCTCTATAATTGCATGAACTACGGGGAACGATACTGATCGAGTGGACAAAAGTATAAGGAGCTAATGACGTCAATCACCTCTATCCAACCGGGTAGAGGTGCTACGGGCAGAACCACCGGGTCATAGCCCCAGGTGACTATGAGTATTCTAAACTTAGAAAACCTTTAGGGCCTCTTGATGTGGTTTGCG
>NW_021579391.1:0-3458 GCF_001605985.2 Dendrobium catenatum
TCTTTGACTCATACATTAGTTATAATGTATAGTCTTGCTGTTGTCAGCTAAGATAAAGTTGCTCTTTAGTTACTCTAAACAGTCTAATTGGGGTTTATCCTTGCACTTCTATATCTTTCATTGTATCAGTCTTTGTTACAAGACTGTTTATGATTTGAGCTATATTAACTGTTCCTTTTTAGTTCACTGTGCTATCAGCTTTTTAGCTGGTTTACACGGTCGTGTAAGCACTTTATCGGTGCAGTATTGCTCGCTTCTTATTATCTGCTCTTAGTTGTCTTAGTTGAGCTTTGATCGATTCTAGATTATTAAGAGTTTGGCTGAGCAATTATGATGATAATCTTGTTGTTTGGTTATTGTTAAATGATAATTTAGTCTAAAATTATATCGCTACGATGACGAAATGATTGATTCATCCACAACAACTATTAAGGTATCTGTGTCGTTAACTCAGATGGTACTCGCTTTAGTGTCTTGTGTTGAACACAAGAGGCACTTTTTATCTTGAAAAGTACTTGTTTTTATGGATTTAGACATCACTGCTCTCGGTTAGTTTAGACATCTAATTAATTTTTGTTTGTCGATAGAGAAGTAAATTGAAGTCGTATAAAGACAGCGTTCTCCATCGCCCCCCCCCCGGCTTGCCCCCCCCCCGTGCTGCCTCTCTCTCTGCGCCCCTTCCCGCGGGGTTCCTTTTACCTCCTTTTTCTTTTCCTTCCCCCGCCGCTCTGGTTGGCTGTTTCGGGTGCGCCTTCTTATTTTTCTTTTTTTTTTTTTTCCCTCCTTCCCCTTTCTGCCGTCCCTTCTGGCCCCGCCTGCCGCTCCCCCCCCTGTCCCCACCACACCTTCCCCCCCCCCCTTTCCTTCGCTGCTCTTCCCCCCTCCCCTCCGCCCCCTTTCTTCCCTCCCTTGTCCCCCCTCCCATCCCCCAGCTCCCCCGCGCTTTCCCACTCTCCCCTTCCTCCCCCCCCTCCACTCCCCCCCCTCCGTTGCCCCGACCCTCCTTCCTTGCCCCGACCGTTGCCCCCACTTTCCCTACCTCTCGGCCCTTCCCCCGCGTGCTCCTGCGCCTGCCTTCTTCCCTCATCTCTCGCTCTTTCTTCTCTTCTCTCTCTCCTCTCCTCTCCTCATCTCTTCTCTCTCTCTCTCTCTCACCTCCACTCCAGGGCGCGCGCGCCTCCCGCCGGGCGCCCCGCCTTACCCCCACGAGGCCGTCCTTTCCCCCCCCCGGCCATGCCGCCTTGTGCTCTTTCGCCCTCCCCCTTCCCTCGGTCCCGTCCTATCTCCTATTCTCCTCGCTTTGTCTCGCTTTCCGGGGCGCCCCGTGTCCCCTCTCGTGGCCCTTCACCCTCTCTCCCCCTCTCCCTTGTCTGCTGTGCCCTGGCCTGCCGCGCCAGCCCTCCTCTTCCGCTTTTTCTCTCAGTGTCGTCCGGGGCCACTCTCCACTGGCGCCGCCCCTGCGTGTGCCCCGGTCCGCTCATGTCCCACTTTTTGGGTTCGCCTGGCGGGCCCCCTTTTTCCGCCGCTCTGCTCCCGCCATGGCCCGCACGCCCCGACGCCCCCGCCACGGCCCCGGCCCCGGTGGCCCATGGCCTTTTGTTTCCCCCCTCGGCTCTCCCCGCCCTTGCGCCCCCCCCACGCCCCGGGGTGCGGGGGTGCCCCGCCCTCCTCCCTTTTTTCTTCCTCTCCTCTCTCGCCCTTCCGGTCACGCTTCTCTTCCCTCGGCCCTGCCCTCCTACCTCCACGTCTGCTCCCTTGTTTCCCCATTCTCCCATCCGCTGCTTTTCGTACCCCACCTGTCTACGTCCCTTCCCCCCCTCCTCGCCCCCCCTCCTTTCTTCTCACCGTACCCTGCGGTCCCCCACCTACTCTCCCTCGCGGTCCTGCTCAGCCTTCCGCGTATCAGCGGTTTTGCTCTTTGGCCTTTTTTTCTTTGTTTGCCTCTTCTCCCCCTGCTTCTTCCCGCGTGGCCGCGTTCCGCCCCCGCTCCCTTTCTTCACTCTGCGCCCCCTTCCCCACCCATCCCGCGGCTCTGCCGTTGTCCTTCGCAGTTCGCAGACTGCCTCCATCCCTACTTTCTGACTCCCCATTCACCCGTCTTCCTCTGGCCCTATGGTTCCTCCCCTTGCCACTTCCCCCACCCTCGCTGCCTTTCCTTTTGCCCATGTCTTTTTTGCTGGGCCCCCCTCTTTTTTCGCGGGCCAGCTTTTTCCCGTCCTGCCCCCCCTGGCGTCCCGCAACTCTCTCCGGCTCACGTTATTGCTCCCCCCCTCCTCCTGCCGCTTCTCCCCCCCCGGTGCCTTCTCCCTGTTCTACCCCTGCACCCCCTTTGCCGGCCCACTCCTGCTCTCGTCTCTTTCCTCCCTTGGCCCTGCCCTCTTCCTTGTACTTATCTCCTTCCCCCCTCCCCCGCTTTACTCCAGCCCTTCGCCTTTCTTCTACCCGTCCTGCCCTTCCTCGCGTTGTAGTTCTTTCTTTTGCGGCTCCGTCCCCCCTTCCTCCCCATCCCCGTGCCTCCCTTTTTTCTTTTTCCCTCCGTTTTGTTGGTAATCCCGCCCTGTTTTACTCTGCTGCCTCTTTCCTTTCTC
Source organism: Dendrobium catenatum (assembly GCF_001605985.2). Taxonomy (NCBI): domain Eukaryota; kingdom Viridiplantae; phylum Streptophyta; class Magnoliopsida; order Asparagales; family Orchidaceae; genus Dendrobium; species Dendrobium catenatum. The sequence continues at coordinate 2,589 of NW_021579391.1, forward strand.
CCATCATTTCTACCTCTTCATGCCTATGTCAGCTCTGTGGACCTCCCCTGCACGGTTCTTCTTCTCTGCACAAGTGCCTGCATTTTGTCATGCGGCTTCTTGCACTTACATAAAGATTCAGTCTAGAAAAAAAAAAACATCATTGCAAATTTCACCCATCCAATCCATCTCGTTGGAGTAGCATGTTAAAAGACATAATCTCTAATAGCACATTACTGACAACCCCTATTTCTTTTCTTTGAAATCAATCCTTCACTTCTATATGAATAAATGAATGATCAACTCTAAATAAATGAGGAGAAGTGTAAGGATGAACCATGGGTAGATGTCAAAGATATCTCTTTACAGGAAGTGGCCATATTTTGAATCATAAGAAATTCAGCTTCATATAACAACTTATTAAACTATTGGTCTTACAATTCGAATGCAAACAGGTGAAGCACGTAGTAATTGACCTTAGGACACATTGTTAATCCCATGACATAAATCTTAAGTAGACATGCTTTCAACACCTAAATAAAGAATCCTTTGTAGGAAGAATGAAACACCACAATAATTGCATTTGAAATGACACATTCCCTATTCTTTTCAAAAGTGTTTATTCCTTAACTTTGTAACATAAATCCATAATGGCTTATCAGTTTTAACCAAATTTTAATTGGCAATCTGTACTCTTATTGTTGAAACGCACATCCCCACACAGCACTAAAAAAAAAAGGAGCATATATTTGCTTTTTAAAATTCAACAAGGATATGTTGAAGTAGAAGAAATAAGACTTATGCATAAAAGCAATTAAAATTCCAAACAAGTTTAAAAAACAATTAAAATTTCACTATGAAAATGAGAGGGTCATCCAATGGGAAGCAGCA
>NW_021579392.1:0-326 GCF_001605985.2 Dendrobium catenatum
GTATCAGAGCGGGTTTTAAAAATAGTGTTTTAGAAAACCTTGAAAAATCGATCATGACATATTTTGAAAATCGTAAGATTGCGGAAGGCTATTGTATTACACGACCACCTTTATTTGAAAACATTTCTTTTATTTTTGGAAAATTCGCATGTCAAAATTTTTTGCAATCAATTGATTATCGAATGTAGAATATGATTCAAACTGGCTATTCTGTACCTTTACGTATGATAGATGGAGTCAAAATTAATATTCCTTTTACTGAATGGAGTAGAATAGAACTAGTCAATGTACAACTAAATGCTAAATGTTTGAATTGTTTTTTCTGT
>NW_021579393.1:0-290 GCF_001605985.2 Dendrobium catenatum
AAAAAAATAGACATGCGAATTTTTCAAAAATCAAATGTAATATTTTCAAACAATGGTGGTCTAGTGATTGAATAACCATCCACAATAGTATGATTTGAAAAATTAGCCATGGATCAAATTCAAAAGCTTTTAAAAAACTTATTTTATGAAAACCACTCTGATACAACTTGAAAGTTTGTTAGGGAAGTTAAGCCCTATAGAACTGGCCCAAAGCTAATTAAAAAAGAGAGATGATTTGGAAAACTTTAAAACTAAAGATAAAACTCCAAACCAAAATCACCACAATCAAA
>NW_021579394.1:0-327 GCF_001605985.2 Dendrobium catenatum
TTAATAGGTTTGATGATGCTTATTCAATTAACTAACAAGCTACTCCATAATATTGCTCATTAATAGGCTTATTTGATAAGCTAACCAGACAAGCTCAAAACAAGTACAAACAACTATAATTTTAAACAAGCCGAGCTTGAATACTACTACAAATACTCGGAACGAGTCCGGGATGGAGCCCAAACAAGATTTTGGAAAATTATCTCAAGTTTGTAAAAGCCTTTGCTCGGCTTGACTTGGTTCATTTGCAACCCTAAATGACAAGATTCGTGTAAGGAGAGTTATATTGAATTTATTTTTGTTCTGAATTTTAATATTCACATAACC
>NW_021579395.1:0-225 GCF_001605985.2 Dendrobium catenatum
TCCAGTGATTGAGATGCAATGAAGATTGCGTAATTCTCGAATCAAGGATCTTAATGTTAGAGTTCACAGTATGTGTGAAATGGTTATTATACTTTCTCTCGGAGGAGAAGATAATATAAACGAGCAAAGTTTCATAATATTGGGTAACATCAAGCATCCATGTTATAACATAGGGATACAAATGATAGGAGACAAACAACACTCAACACTGAAGACAAGTAATAT
>NW_021579396.1:0-233 GCF_001605985.2 Dendrobium catenatum
AATTTTGAGCACATAATCTTCCAAATTCTCTCTCTTTTAAGCTTTCAATTCTTCTTCATAGTATCCTGATGGCCATAGAGAAGTGTGATAAAGATCTTATAGGACGTTCCTCCATATTTCTTGTAGATGATAGGTTCCAAGAAGACGTAGATGAATTTGTATACCATAGTTGTAAGGTTGTACCGATCACCCCTCAAAAGTCCTAAATAAAGAAAATCTGAATTCTCAGGTAC
>NW_021579397.1:0-1568 GCF_001605985.2 Dendrobium catenatum
TCATATTAAATAGGGTGCAACGAAACATTTAAAGGGATAAAGACTTAGGATTAGGTTTCATTTGGGACGACTTTCTTACTGCTTCTTAAAATAATTTTTTAGTTCAAAAGTTTTAATTTTTGAATTAGAGAGTTGTTTTAAGAAACAGTAAGAAAGTCATCCCAAACAAAACCTTAGTTTGGTACCGTTTTTTTATTGCTTCTACTACAAAAATTAAAAATTTTATACCCAAAAACTAATTTGAGAAGCAATAAGAAAGTCGTTCCAAACGAAACCTTAGACTTCATTTAAGAAAAGTTTTTTAAATTTAAGACTGTATCTATAATTTCTGTTTGCCAATCACTTTTTCATTAAGTTCATAGTATTTATGTGCTAGGAAGCTATTTTATTATAACAACTTTCAAAAAATTATTTTTCTCATAACAACTTTATAATCACTTTTATAAAAAGTTGCACTTGCCCCAAGCATATCTTTAGGTTTCATTTAAGACAAATTTTTATTGTTTTATTTTTCATATTACAACCCCAATTTCAATTTGATCATTATCTTTTCGTTGCTTTTAAGAAAATTATTCATGCAAGAAAGCTGCTATTTGAAACAGCTTTTATAAATGTTATTTTCATCACAATAGCTATGTATCTATTTTTATAAAAAGCTATAGTCATCCAAAACAGACTTTCAATATTATTGTTATCGTTAATCTATTGATTAAATAACATAATTTTGATGATTTTAAAAAAATTATAATAATAAATTTGAAGTAATTATGCTAATAAATTTAATTTATAATGAATTTTAAAATTCTTAAATTTACTTATGAATTATATCTATTTAATTTAAGAGATAAAGATCAAAATGGTTCAATGATTTTTTATGAAGGATCTAAATGTTTAATTATCTAAAAGTTTCAATTTAATCTCTTTACTTTCTAAATTGCTATTTAACTAATCTGAAATGACTAATTTAATCCCTATACAATGGATTATGTCAATTTTTTTTATAATAAAGAACTATTTTGATACTTCAGAAAAAATAAATTAACATTTTTAAAATTTATTGTCAGCTCTTTTACCAAAAAGCCCTTCCTTTTTCCCGCCAGCTGTCTAACACAAGTCGTGGAGTGTGATTCACTCTTTCATTTCCACCATATACATAAACAAAGCAGCACGAATCTTGAAGCATATGTGGTTAACATCGTAATAATTTCATCTAGTTAGATCCGCCGTCCAATTAGCAGTAACTAAATTGTGCGGCCATGACTCGAGCGCTTAAGTATTTGAAAGTTGCGGCGGGCCCCACGGTGAACGTGTCACAGTACAGCCGCCACTGTGGGCCCCATGGACCCACGTGGGTCCAGGCATTTGCCGAGCCCGCCATGGGCTTCGGCTTAGTTAGCGCAATTAGTCAAGCACTACGGGGAATATTAAAAATCCCCTACGTGGATAATATAATCAAATTAGAGAGACCTATTTAAAACACACCAACCTGCACCCACCCGTTGAAAGTGGGCCCTAGCATTACGATACTGCGGGTGATGGTCAGGTGACGATGACGTAATAATTGGTTT
>NW_021579398.1:0-324 GCF_001605985.2 Dendrobium catenatum
CCGAACCAAATAATTGTTCCAGATGATCAGACGTAGCTCTACCTATGAATGCCAGTTAAATGGAGCCACGTAACAACCCGAAGACCTGACCCAAACCCGTTGTATTATTTATATATTCCACGTGTTTTAACTATTTCAAGTTGGCCCAACGTAGTATATATGAATTGGGCGCCAAAAGTAAAAACGTCCGCCTTCTTTAAAGGTCTAATAACCTTTTGTCGGATATTTCTATAGACGTTATACAGGATTTAAGGTTTAAAGAGCACAGAGAAAGCTTTCGCGAGCGATTCGAGGAGATGGAAGAGACAAAAATGGATTTCTCTT
>NW_021579399.1:0-203 GCF_001605985.2 Dendrobium catenatum
TGAAAAATTAAGTGCAAGTAAAAGTAAATGAAGATAATGAAAAAATAAAGGAAAGAACACACCAATTTATAGTGGTTCGGTCAAACCATGACCTACGTTCACTCCCCGGAGGCACCCTCCGAGTATTACACTAAACCTTTAGTGTAATACTCGGAGGGTGCCTCCGGGAGTGGACGTAGGTCATGGTTTGACCGAACCACTAT
>NW_021579400.1:0-213 GCF_001605985.2 Dendrobium catenatum
TTGTTCTAAGTCAGCCTATTTCCCTATTCGTGAGCTTCATGCTTCCTGCAGTCAGCTAGACCGAGGCGCCACAGTGTTCCACCATGCACTCACGGTCTGTTTACACAGTTTGTCTGCCCTCGCCTAGGCGCAACTATTCTCGAGCATGTCTGCGCCTACTAACCTGCCTGTTGTTGCGTCTGGCGAGCTCATCTCGGTTATCGGTCTGACTGC
>NW_021579401.1:0-286 GCF_001605985.2 Dendrobium catenatum
GCCTCTTTTCTTGGAAGATCAAGGCCTCATCGTGCATCTAAGCCAAAACTTTTATTAGAATGCTAGGGAAGAATAGAGGAGGAAATTAGTTAACTATGTACAGTTGGAAGGAATGAATGAGAGTTCCTCTTGAACATCTATGCTGAAGTCAGACGGATCGGCTGAAGGGAGCTCTTGCATGTGCGGACCCTTCCAGATCAAGAGGGAAAATGATTGTTGGGCTCTTATTTGCATGCAAGGGAATCTTTTAAATATAGTTATCTCCGCATTCTTGTTCCTTTAATTA
>NW_021579402.1:0-636 GCF_001605985.2 Dendrobium catenatum
GGACCAATTTGTTGTTGGAGCTCCCGAATGGGCACTTTCGCTGGTCGGCTACTCGATAGGGAAGCGGCCTTTCTATGAAGCTCTTCTAGCAACGATAAAAAAGACATGGCAACTTAAAGGCGAGCTTTCTCTCTTAACTATGGATGACGGTTTTTTCTTGCTCAAGTTCACGGCCCTTGAAGACTACGAGCACGCTTGGACTGGCGGCCCCTGGTTTTTTTTTGGAAAGCCTTTCATTCTTCAGAAGTGGAGCCCTGACTTCGTCCCCAAACGTGAGGAATTCCCTTCTATCTCTCTGTGGGTGAAAATCATGAATTTGCCTCTATCGCTTTGGACACCTGAAGGTATTTCTAAACTTGCTAGTTGTATTGGTATTCCTATTGCTGTGGATGCTCTTACTGCGGCTAAAACACGCCTCACCTTCGCTCGAGTATGTGTTCAAATAACCAGCTCCTCCCCCCTGCCAGATGAAATTTTTTATTCTGTTGACGGGAAAGTTACTCCTCTTCGGGTAGCCTATGATTGGAAACCGGAACATTGCTCACAGTGCGGTTCTATTATGCATCCCCCAAATCTTTGTCCGAAAGACCCCATTTTGAAAACCACCACCACTGTCAATCCTAGAGGCCGCAGTTC
>NW_021579403.1:0-1231 GCF_001605985.2 Dendrobium catenatum
TGCTAGAGCATAGAATTCTCTTGACTTTGCTCCCCTATGTTTGTATGGCTTAGTCCCCCAGTTTCACTTGCCACCCCAAGTATGATCTGGGATATCAAAACTAATAGTTTTAGTCCAGTTTTGAGAGGTGACACTAGGTCCACACCCTCCTATGATAGTTAGGAGTGGTGATCATGATCCAGTGTCCCTATTGTAGCCTCCTGCCCCTATCAGACCTGCTCTGATAGATGTGGCTCTCAGTCTATTCATATGAGTTGAATGTGATTAGAGATGTCAGAGTCATTAGTTTAGGCTCTTTTGGAGATATGATGCTGGGTCCATACCCTCCTAGGTTAGTCAGGAGTGGTGATGTCGATCCCCTATCCTAGTTGCGATCTTATAATCCATCAATTTTGACATGATTGTGCTCCCCAGCTCATTCCGATGGTTTGGATGTAAACGGGGTTATCAAAGTCCTAAAAAAAAAATGTGTGTATATGTATACATGTGATAAAAGAGGGAAGCTCTCAAATAGAGCAAAATTGGTTGCCCTTGTCATAGGAGGAACCCGATAAAACTCTCCAAGTGCCCAAATTCCCTAAATTCTCTTTCTTCTCCCTTGAAAGTACTTTAGTGGTCTCTTCAAGGTTGAGCTCTCACTTAGTTGGTTATAAGTCTATGTGATTCAAAATGCCTCTCTCTGCTAGTGATGTGGTACACTGCATTTTAGATGACAACATCACTACCTCTCGGGCTCAAATCTTTTGAAAAAAGATCACCCCCGCTGCCCTCTTTTAGCAGCTTACTCTCCCATTCATACACTACTCTGAGTTGCCAGAGTGGTCCTATGAATGATTGTTGTGTTACTTTCACTTCTCACAGGGTCCTACCTGATTGAGGTAGTTGTTACCACTGTGACCCACCGATAATCATATATCTCACTCATGATTATCGTACTAGGTGTTAGGAGTGCTCCCTTGTCACCTCAGAGTTATGCTGTGATATAGTACATCTGTTCTGAGGTGTTAGCACCACAGTTTCAGGAGCTCCGATTTTCCATTGGAAGACCGACTCCTAGGTTTCTTTCACCAGCTTACTTTAGCATTCGTTCCCTACTCTTAGCTGCTAGAGTAGCCCGGTGGATTTTGTTTGATTGTTTTCACTTCTCATAGGGTCCTATCCAATTAGGGGTAGGTGTTACCACTATGACCCTTTTAGTAATCATTGATTTTGATTACTATCCTCGATAGTG
>NW_021579404.1:0-284 GCF_001605985.2 Dendrobium catenatum
TCAATGCATAATAATGAATTCAAAGTCATCATTTTCAGACTCAAGTATCAAAAATATCAAAGGACACATGAGTTTTCTGAGATTTAGAGATTTCCAAGAAAGGAAAGCCATTTACACATTCATCTGAGGCTCATTTTATGCCTACTTTGTAATTTTTGGCACTTTGTGCTTCTTTTCACTTTTGATACACTTTGTGTATCTCTAACTTTTGGCGCTTTGCGCATCTTTTCATTTTTGATGCACTTTATGCATTTTTTTCATTTTTGGCGCTTTGCGCATCTTTT
>NW_021579405.1:0-362 GCF_001605985.2 Dendrobium catenatum
TTTAACCAAGTCTTTTTAGGTCTACCTCTATCTTTCTTAGCATAAGTCATATCTAATACCTTAACTTTCATAAGCGGGTCATCGGAAGACCTCCGTTTAATGTGACCAAAAAGGCGACTCTCTCTAATCTTATCTTCCATAGGAGCTACCCAACCTTTTCACATATATGCTCATTTCATATCTAATCTCAAGGGTCAAGCCACTCATTCACCTAAGCATCATCATCTCTGCAACACTTAACTTAGTATTATGCATAGGTTCATTTATGTATGCAAATAAATATAAGTTTGTGATTAAATTTGTATAAAGTTAAAAAATAGTTTTATAATTTTAAAATAATTTAAAAAATAGAAATTAATCCA
>NW_021579406.1:0-534 GCF_001605985.2 Dendrobium catenatum
GGTTTAATTTTTTGAAAATAATGATATATTATATTAATATTTTGAATTTAAAACTAATTTCTTTTTTTTTTTTGAAGTTTTAATAATTAAATAAAACTGGTGGCGTGGGGTGACACACGTCGCATTTTGATTGGTGAGATTAAAACATGCGGATGTTGGATGCCACATGGCGCTGTCTTCTTTGTGGGGAAAAAATGCATGGTGACACATTAATGACTGGTGATTGCACTACCATGCAATCATGAGACATTAATGTCTGTGGCGGTGGCAGGATGCAGTTTTAACTTATTTGTGTCAGTGCCAGCAAGGGGCTGTCAGATCCTCTACATTTTGAAATGAATGGCTCTGATTGAGCTGAATGGCAGAGCTAACCATGGATCAACCCATGCGGTCAAAAGAGACCTCAAAACGATAATATCTACACCATTGATCTAACAACCTAATTTTTGAACGGTTATGGCATGTGATGACTGAACCCTAGAATGGGTTTTTTTTTTAGATTTTCTCTCGATCTTGTCAATGGTTTTCAATAAA
>NW_021579407.1:0-237 GCF_001605985.2 Dendrobium catenatum
ATCGGCCGGGCCGATAGGGACATCGTCCAGGCCGATCGATTCAGTGCATCATTTCGTCCTGAGCATCGCCCTGGGAACCGTCCAGGCCGATGAATTTTGTTCAGATCGTCCCAGGACGACATTGCGATCGGCCGGGCCGATCTGTTTATTATAAAGCTGAAATCAGTCATTTTGAAGAGAGAGAAAAATCAAAATTAACTAAAATATCAGCCAAGGAGAGAGAAAGTCGAGGGCTTT
>NW_021579408.1:0-405 GCF_001605985.2 Dendrobium catenatum
AGTAATTAAGGATGATTGATACGATCACATCGTCTTGGACGATCGCAAGATCGGCCTGGACGATCCATTCAAAAACCCTTGGTTGCTTCTGGCCGATTTGGATCGGACAGTACAAATTCAGGGTGATGCTCTAAATGATTTCCCTTATTTGAACTGATCGGCCAGGACGATCTTGAGATCGTCCGAGATGATCAAGCAAATTTTCAATCGTTCAATTTGCATTCAGGGTGATGCTCTGGCCGATCTTATGAGATTTGTACTGATCGGCCAGGACGATGTCCATATCGTCCTAGACGATAAAGTCGGCAAGTTGTAATTAATGAGCTGCTTTGAAGCTCTTCTAATTAAGAGCTCTTGTTCAACATTTTTAAATATCCTTGACTGCTGTCTTGACCTGAGAAAACC
>NW_021579409.1:0-874 GCF_001605985.2 Dendrobium catenatum
TATATATATATATATAATTTGAGAATAAAAAAGGAGGATTTTGGTGTTGAATTTTGGGAAGAAACCTGATGGTTTTCTTTGATAGCTTGCGAGCTATGTATCCCCTTCTTCTTCTTCTAGGATAGCTTGCGAGCTATGCCGCTTCTTCGTCTCGGGCTTCTTATCTCATTCTTCTCTCCGCAAGTGTCCACCCCATATGTATCTTTCTTCTCAACAAAGAAAATGTTGTTTTAGGAGTTTTTTTATGGTATAAGTTTGTAAGCGTCGTTTTGATTCTATAAAAGGTGTATTTTCTAATTTAGCATGTATTTTCTTATTTTTCTAGGAAGTATTTTAGTATGCTTGCAAAATTAGGGTCTTCCTAATTTTTTTGCTTGCATCAATTTGGTATCATAGCCTGGGTTAGGTTTCATAAGTTGTTTGTGTTTTTTTTAAGTGTTTAGAAAAATGGAAAAAGACAAAAATATTGAACCAGTTGTGGATGAAAATCAGCCAGAAGATCTTGAAGTCCAAATTCCAATGAACGAATGGATTCCGTCGAAAGGAGATTCAACTGATCCTCTACAAAATGAAATATACAAACTTCAGAAGAAGATGCATGTATGTACGGAAAATTACATGAAGAAAAAGAAACTTTTGCAAGCCCAATTCAGGCAAGAAAGAGAATTTATCCTGAAGAAGTATGCGGCCAAAATTCAAGAATTGGATGCGCCTCCTTCGTCTCAACGAGAAAAACCTAAAGCATCCTCATCATGAGATGAGCATTTTCAACCGGGGGAGAATCTGATTTAGGCAAAGGGGGGGCAACTCATGAGCTGTTGTTTTCAACACATTAATGTGTAGTTAAATTCATTCCCCCCACCCTTTACCCCCT
>NW_021579410.1:0-220 GCF_001605985.2 Dendrobium catenatum
CGAAAATCTAAACTCCACAAAGTCCAAATCCAAAAACCAAAAATCCTAGAAAACTCCACAAAAATCTTAAAATCTCAAAAGTCCAAAAATATTTAAAATTGAAATAAATCCATCAAAAACTTAAAGCAAAATCCATCCACTATCCGCAACAGTTTGTTGGGGCGAACAAATTAAAGTTTACTTCAACTCACAAAGAGCCAAATGCCTAGTCAAAAATATC
>NW_021579411.1:0-451 GCF_001605985.2 Dendrobium catenatum
TCAAATAGGTTGAAGGATTGGGTTTGGATTTGGAGTCCACCTAAAATTGATCTGACTTGAATCCAGTAAACTCAATCAAATCCGTTTAATAAACGGGTCAACAATATCAATCTAAATTCGACCCGCTAGCAACCTAAATGACCTGAACCCAACTTATAACTTATTAACTATAAAATTTATGATATTTTATAACTCACATGTAAAAAAAAATGTTAAATGTAGGTTCACGAGTCAACCCGAACCAGAAATGTTTAATACACGAGTCAGAAATTCCAAATTGTTTAATAAGCAGTTCAACTTGAACTCGAATTTTTAAGGGTGGGTCAATTATTGTCACCCCTAATTTTTTACATACTTGTATCCATCGATAAAATTCTCATTAAAAATATTTTTAAGGAATAGAAAAATATCAAAAAATAATATTTTTTTTTTATGAATTTTCTATTAAAAT
>NW_021579412.1:0-733 GCF_001605985.2 Dendrobium catenatum
TGCATGCTTTAGGTAAAGAATTTTCAAATTTTGAAATTGTCAATTAAATTCTACGTTGTTTACTTGATAAGTTTGATGCCAAAGTTGTTGCTATTTACGAATCAAAAAATTTGAGTGAATATTCTATTAATAATTTGATTGGCTCACTCATTGCCTACGAGCAATATTTGGATTAAAGACTTTTGGATGTAGGTGAAACAATAATGCTAAAAGCGAAAGACATAGAGAAAAGTGGATTAGTCGGTGAGGAAAGCGATGACTTAACAAGCAAATTGAAAAGCCCACTAAAGCACAAGCATAAGCATCAACAAAAGTGGAATAAAGATAAAAATGATAAGAATGTTCAAATTTCTTCAAATATTATTTACTTTGGATGTAGAAAATCTGGACATCTAAAAAGTAAGTGCCCTAATTTGAGAACTTTTCCTGCTAAAGAAAAGGGCAACGCTAAGCAAATTATAAAATGGGAAAATAATGAAAAGCAAAAAATCTCCTGGGCAGATCTAGCATCTGAATCATCAGACCAGGAGCAAAATGATGTTTAAAACCTTTGTTTATGTGTTTTTGTGTGTATGTTTTTTATTTGTTTTGTTTTTATTTTTGTTTGTTTATGTGTTTTTCTATTTTTAATTTTTATGTGTTTTGTATGATTTTGAGATATTTTCATATCGAATTTCATGTTTCTTGTTGTGAGATATTTGGAATGTGATATGAAGATTTTTATAGTTTGTGT
>NW_021579413.1:0-1075 GCF_001605985.2 Dendrobium catenatum
GGGTTTCAAGAGAAGGCCACCCATTCTCAACAACCACTTCCCACGCCATTTCAGCTCAAGGAAATCGTGGATTACCTTTAAAATCACACCTTGCTCTGTTACAACCTTACCATCTAGTTGCTTAATAGAGTCAATGCATTTAGCTCTCCTTCTAGCTGATGCCATAGAATGAAAGAAAAGGGTTTTATCGTCCCCTTCCTCAATCCACTTCACCTTAGCTCGTCGCCTCCACCATGTCTTTATATGAGCTAAAGTACTATTCAATAACTATACCTTATATCTCAAGGTTTCAATTTGAATATCTGTCAACCCATTAGGTGAACATTCCAATTCCTACAGAACTTTAATCTCTCTGTCAAGCTCTTCCTTCAATTGATTAAGTAGTTTAAGTTTGTTCTTACTCTAAAAGAACAATGCTTTCAAAGTCCTTTGGCATTTCTTTTGAAGTTTAGTTGATTCATTACCCAAGTCCTCCACCTTCCATTTCTCCCACACTAAATGCCAGGCCATAGGGTAGATAGCCCAAACATCTTCAAACTTTATCCAATGAGAATAGACCCTCTTCACTTCTTCTAAGATACAACACAAAATGGGACAGTGATCTGAAGCAAGTTTAGTAAGATGCTTAACCTTCAATCCCTGAAAGACATCAAGAATAGAAGAAGTTATCAAAAAATGATCAAACCTTGAGAAGATCCCACTCCTAGCATCCTTGTGTTTGTCCAAGTAAAAGCAGGACCAGTGAACCCAGGATCAATCAAGTCATTTTCCATTATGAACTCAGCCATATCTCTTGCATCTGGGGAAAAATGAAAGGCCTTGCCACCTTTCTTGTCCTCCTGTGCCATAATACAATTGAAATCTCCCCATACTAATAAGGGAGAATCCAATGTATGATATTTAGAAATATCCTACCAAACTGCTTTTCTGGTTACCTATCTTTAGCAGCATAGACCATAGCCACATCCCAATCAATAGTATTAGCAACCTTGAGCCTCCCTATTATACATTAATTGGATTGAAAAAAGGCATGAAAAAATACTAGACTACTCTTCCACAGCACTAAAATGCCACC
>NW_021579414.1:0-477 GCF_001605985.2 Dendrobium catenatum
TTTTTATTATTTTATTTTTTAATTAGCATAAAAGCCCAACAAGTTACCAAAATTCTATCATTATTTTTAATGCAAGGAAAAAAAAAATTAATATATATATATGTTCAATTCTAATTAATATCAATCATCACTCAATATGACCAATGAAAATCTAAAAAATTATAAGTAAAATTAATATGAACAATAAAGTCAAAAGAGATCCATCAACAATCAAACTATAAGAAAAATTAGTAAAGAAGACTATCACTCATTAAGTCATGCTATTATGGTATGTTATGTTGTATATATATTAATGCTAGTCTGAGTTCAATTATATGTATTAATAAGTTTAATATACTATCCGGTAAATATCATCATGGGTATAATTATGAAAAAATAAGCAGGATATGCAGTTTTAATGTGGTGTTTTCTTCCTTACATATATTATATGTTATAGCTATTAATCGAATCAAGTCATCTGCCAACTATTTTCTGCTC
>NW_021579415.1:0-358 GCF_001605985.2 Dendrobium catenatum
TCAATAGGATTCATTCTCAAATAATATTTTACCAATAGGATGTGGTACGTGTCCTATAACCTGCGGTTTTGCCGCCAAATGGCACCGCAGAATAAATGGTTATGACTTGGGGCCCTCTGAACCGAGTGATTTTGCCACCAAATGACACCACGAAATACCAGTTATGGACAGAGTCAATACGCTCCTTAGTGGCATCAAATCCTTGAGATATGAATCAATAGGATATAATAGATAGGGTATAAAGCCCTTTGTTAGCTAAGGTAGATTTATATTTATCCCCTGAGGCAAATATCCACCCCAGATCTACAAGGTCCCCTTGAATGAAGCAACCCATGGCTGCTGACAAGGATCCTTCTGT
>NW_021579416.1:0-207 GCF_001605985.2 Dendrobium catenatum
GACATGAGTCAATTTCTTAAGAATTTTTATCAATGCCCAAAAAATTATGAAAAAATTAGTATAATTAAATCACTATAATATCTATGTTATGATAAAGATTGTTTATGATTTGGACTTATAATAACTTCTGAAAAATTTTATTTTGCTGGATCAAAATATATGTTATTACAAGTCGAAACATAAAAATCAGATGATTATTGTTGGGTG
>NW_021579417.1:0-314 GCF_001605985.2 Dendrobium catenatum
GTTCGTACAGTACGACGTTCAAAATTTAATTAGGCCTTGATTTCATGCACTAATTACGAGTTAATTTAAGTAAGTATTAAAAATGGATCGTATAGTACGAACAAGTTCATACAGTACGAAAGGCGCAAAATCACTTACTCAAATTAAACTACGGCTAGGGTTTTGGATCTGAACATATCGTACAGTACGAATATATTCGTACAGTACGATCTATTCACAAAATCATCCACATAGCTCTGATCGTACGGTACGAATTAAAATTGTACAGTACGATCTACAGAGAAGAATTTTTATGACATTTTGCATTTAAAAAT
>NW_021579418.1:0-245 GCF_001605985.2 Dendrobium catenatum
TATCCATCATTGACTAACATCAACATGCGGTAATCAACAGATTTCAAAAAGGTAGACATTCTAATTTTCCAGAAATCAAATGGAATGTTATCAAAAAGTGGTGGACGGGTTATTGAATAACCCTCCATGGTATTACGATTACCAAATGCGACATGATCATTTTTTCAAAGATTTTCTAAAACATTTTTTTGAAAGTAGGCTATAATACCAATTGAAATAACTAGATGGACAAGAGGGGGGGGGGG
>NW_021579419.1:0-701 GCF_001605985.2 Dendrobium catenatum
CAATCATCAAAACATAAGTCATGAAAAATTAGATTTGCAACAGCCGTTACTGTTCATACAGTACGATTCAACATCGTACCGTATGATCTTCATAAACAGACTTCATCCTGGTACGAAAATGTACGAACAGCTAAAAAAACAATTCGTGCTGTACGATATAATATCGTACGGTATGATCAACAAAATATTATTCATACAGGACGATGGTCTGGACGATTAGACGTCGTCTCTGTTCATTGTATGGTACGATTACTATTGTATAGTACGATGAGATAAAAACCAAGAGATCATCCAGGACGATATCCGGGATGATCATACTTCATCTCTATTCATCGTATGGTACGATCTTGTTCGTATAGTATGATGTTCAAAATATAATTAGGCCTGGATTTCATGCACTAATCACGGGTTAGTTTAAGTAAGTATTTAAAATAAATCGTACAGTACGAAAATATTCGTACAATTTCGTACTGTACGAATGGCGTAAAATCACTTACTTAAACTAAACTACCGCTAGGGTTTTCGGATCTGAACATATCGTACAGTACGAAAATAGTCGTACAGTATGATCTATTCACAGAATCATCCACATAGTTTGGATCATCCGGTACAAATTAAATTCGTACAGTATGATCTCCAGAGAAGAAATTTTATTACATTTTATATTTAAAAATAAACTCTCCCCCTGTGTGTGTGCATGG
>NW_021579420.1:0-579 GCF_001605985.2 Dendrobium catenatum
AATACCAACAGATGAGAACAGGAATAATATTTCTAATATGACCCTTGATAGGAATGATCCAGTCAGTAATTATATCAATAATCGAATCATACTGAAAAGATGAAAGCACATTAAAAATATTATCAAAATAAATCCAAACAGTAGTAGCAATCGGACCATTGATGAAAACATGATTAAGATTCTCTATATGATAACAACATTGGCATTTAGAAACAATAATGAGACCTTTTTTCATCAAAATCGAATCAATAGGTAAATAATTATGGAGAGCTCTCCAAAGAAGAAAAGAATAAGTCGGGGGGATATTAGGTTGCCATATATGTTTATAAAGATTGTTTTTGGGCAAAGTATATCTAATCGAATCCCAGGCAAGCTTGGTGTTAAAGCGACCATCAGCAGATCTATTAAATAAGATACAATCTTCATTCTCAGGAAAAATGTTAATCTTGGTGACCATATTTAAAATGTTGTCAGGAATCATACTAGTAAGGAGAAGCAGGTTCCAAGAACCATTATTAAAAAAATCCTTCACTTTTAGAGGTGAAATAGTGTGAGTAGATAAAAGATTATCAATAGAAA
>NW_021579421.1:0-286 GCF_001605985.2 Dendrobium catenatum
ATCAAAATTTTCATCATCTCTCTTACTGCCAATGCTTTCAAAAGAAAACAAATGACAGATTTTGTCTTAGATTTGTCAAACAAACTTCATATTATAATTTTCAATTTTTTTTTATTTAAATGGATGAAATCAATCAAAGATAAGGGAGGAAGAGGAAGGTGAAAGAGATATACCTAAATATGGAATGGATGGATCGGCTAGGGAAGAGGAAGTAAGAGCTTGGCAAATCCAGAGAGCGACGAGGCTGGGATTCGACCTTGGAGTTGCGAATCGAGATGGAGATGAG
>NW_021579422.1:0-348 GCF_001605985.2 Dendrobium catenatum
GACGATTATTTATTTCGTCTGGACGAAAATTTTCCAAAGGATCAATCACCATAGAAAATAATTTAATTTCGTTTGGACGAAAATTTTACAGAGAACCAATCGTCCTGGATGATTGTAAATTTGTCCTGAACGAATAGGACTTAGAAAAATTTTGAAGCAAGTTCATATTCATTTCATGTGCTCAAAAGGAGATAACTGTCTGATCGTCCAGTACGAATTGATATCATCCCGTACTATCAGTATAAATTTTATATGATCTCCTTATGTGTGTGTGTATGATTTTATTCACTTAAATTACAATCACTCCCTTTTAATTTGATTTCTAAGAAAAGTGCAAGCTTCAAATTT
>NW_021579423.1:0-979 GCF_001605985.2 Dendrobium catenatum
CTTACACTAACTACAATAATGGAGATGAAAATTTAGTCAACTCAATAAATCATCTACCATCGGTTTTTTAAGATGCGATTTTCAAGAAAATAAATCATATAAAAGTAAAATCCAAAAAATAAAAATTATAATGAGCACCCCAAAATTTTATAGTTGTTCAGTCAAATAATAACCTACATGGACTCCAATAATCCTCCTCTCTAGGTATTGCATTAAACCTTTAGTGACTCTCCTTTAACCAACACAAGAAGCTAGAGAAGCCCCTACAAAACCTCTACAACCAACTCGGTGTGGCAGAGAACCGTAATCTTTTCACAATCCAAGTGAGGTAGAGAACCTTTAATCCCTTTTCCTCCTACTAGAGAAGGCAGAGAACCTAAAATCCTTTTTTACCCTCCTAGTGAAGGGATAGAACCTGGAATCCTTTTTCACCCTCCTAGGGAAGATAGCGAACCTCGAATCACTTACACCTTCCCTGGTGCACTGGAGTAGCATGGTCATTTGACATAAAAGAGGACTTATTCCCAAATCTTACATCAAAGGAAACCTTGACATTTGGAGGAACGCATGTGAAAGTTCGTTGGAGCAATCGTGTGGATTTCCCTCTATCACTCCTATGAAACCCAAAAGGATCTTCACCATCTCATACAAACTCCATCCTTTCTCTCCTAAGCACTAGGCTCTCTCTTCAAGTTTTATTCAGAAGAAAACAAGTTAATGAATACCAAAAATACTCTTGTAAAGTATTATGAGAAAGTTTGAATAGAGGGCTTCAAAATATGCTGAATCATTATTGAATGGTGCAAAATATACCTGAAATATGAGTACACACATAAATAAATATGCACTATAAATACAACGAGTAATTAAAAGGAAATCAATAATATTTGTTATCATTAAAATCATAAACTCAGGAGCCTTAGTTGCAACAAAATCACCTCATACACTTACCCATGAAATTAAGTGTCGTTGATGCCAA
>NW_021579424.1:0-2888 GCF_001605985.2 Dendrobium catenatum
ATCCTGAATAAGACTTTGAAGAACCGCTCTACTACAATGATGCATCCTTTAGAGCTATCTTCAATAAGGATGAGCCCTGCAGAACTCAGGTAGTTCTAAGTGAAACAGAAGAAGAAGTCGGACCTTCACATGCTGCTAGACCAAATTATGAGTATTTGGTTCAAAGATTTGAAAATTTAGAGGCTCATTTTGATTAAAGATTTGATCAAATTGAAACTCATTTGCAGCAGCAAGATTTCCAGCATAATCAGGATATGGGATATATGCGTGAACAAATAAAAACCATTAATACCAACATGTTCACAATCAGTAGTTACTTCAGCTTTTTTGGTGCAGCACCACCTCCTCCTCCAGATCAGGGTCCATCTGAGTGATTTGTTCAGTGTTTATTCAGTGTTTGCTCTATGTCTGTTCTGTACTTATGTATTATTCTTGTGTTAGTGATTTTATTTTTTGTGTTATCTTTCCATGTTTTAGTTATGTTGATATTGATATCAAAAATTTTAAATTGTAATAGCTTTTATCCGATATCAATATAAGTTTCAATGTTTTGCTGTTAAATATTTTAGAAATATGTGTTAGACTTTATGACATTTATTTTATTTTAATCTTAATAGTGCTTTATTTAACTTGTAAATTTAAATTAATTTCATTAGGAAATATGATTTTTAAAATTTAAGACATGCTTATAACTTAATATTCTTAGAATTTTCAATTCCATGTCTCTTATTTAGACAACATTATCTTGGTATTATTATTGCAATTTAGATGTTTTCTTATTTTGTATTTCTCTTTTCAATTAGTATTTATGCACTTAAAAAAATTTGAAATTTTAGATTATTGATTTTGGAAAGAATTCAAATACTCTTGAAAAAAAATTTTGTACAAATGTACAAAAATCAAAAGAAATGTGCAAAAAATTTGCAATGTCAAAAAGAGACACAAAATAAGCCCAAATCAAAAAGATGCACAAAAATGTGCTGGTATAAAAATAGAAAAAGATGTGCAAAGTGTCACATGTGATAATTACTTCTTTCCAAACTCTTTTAATCTCTTAATTCAAATTGATCTAATGTTCATTCATAATTTATATTGAAATTTGAAATATAAAATTTTTTATTCATCCTTAGTGCAATGATTATCTCTATCTTCATGTCTAAATTGGCACATGCCCTTGAAAAACTCTTTTTATTTGTTAAGTTATATAACTTCTTAAATTATATGAAATTTCATGTCTTTCTAATGTTTTTCAATTTTTATTTCCATACATTATTTCAATCACTTTCAAGATTAAAATATCAAATGAATTTCATATTTCAGCTTATATTTCTAACATTCTTTTCTTCTTCACCTTTTGATGTTGTCAAAAAGGGGGAGAAATTGTTCGTTTGTTGCGTATGTTTGTTGCGTATGTTTTTGCACTGTTTGATTTTTTCATATGTGTTGTTTTTGTGATTTTTTATTGTTTTCTTTATTTTGTCTTCAATGTTATTTTTAGTTTTATAATATTTTTGAAAAACAATTTTTTTTTTCAAACGCCTTCTCATTTTCATGAGTTCATCAATTCAGGGGGAGTTTAGGAAATACTTAGAATTTGAAACCCTATAAACAATAATTATTTTGCCATCATCAAAAAGGGGGAAATTGTAGAGAGAGTTGCTATTTGCATGTTTCATATTCTTGCAACTTGTATTATTTTGATGATTTCAAATATTATTGTTTTTATATATCTCCTAACACTTTTTGAAAGTTTTATTTTTTGCTCTAGTGTGTACTAACATTTTAGTAAAATCAACTCCAAGCAATGAAGACTTCAAACTATTCATATATAAATTACATTTTTTTTACAAGAAAGGGAGTGATTGTAATTGAGTGAAAAAATCACAACACACTCTTAGGGGACAATTTTTTGTGAATTGATCGTACGGGACGAACCATATTCATACGAGACGATCATGTCAATTAGCCCCTCAGAAGGGCAACGGACCGAACATACGAGGAGAAAATTTTCTAAGTCATATTCATCTAGGATGAATTTAATATTCGTCCCGGGATGAAACTCTCTGGATTCTCACTCGTAATGTTCGTTCAGACGAAGAATACGGTTCGTACCGGGACGAAACTCTCTGTATGAGTTTGTACCGTACGAAATTAATTTTCGTACCGGGATGAAACTCTCTGTATGAGTTCGTACCATACGAAATTAATTTTCGTACCGGGACGAAACTCTCTGTATGAGATCGTACAGGACTAAATTTATTTCCGTCCTTGGACTAAACTCTCTGTTTATAATCGTCCCAGGATGAAACCTATTCATCCTAGGATGAACTGAATCGACTTAAGTCAGTTGGTTATGTCCAGAAGAATTTTTGGAAAATGACCTATGAAACAACTGTTTCGTACCGGACAAACATAGTTTGTACGGGATGATAAGCGTGTACGAACATAGTTCGTACCAATTTACATTAGGTTCATTTCTAGCACTTTAAGTAAAATCGTCCAGGACGATCCATGATCGTACGGGACGATCCACTGCGTACAGAATTGAAAACTTGCAGTTTTGGGCAGTTTTTCTTGTCTTTTGTATTAGACTACCACCCAATCTTTTTGCCATTTGATCTTCGTGCCTATTGAAAGAAAAGTCAAGGAGAGAGTGTGAGAGAGCATTCAAAGGAAGATTCCTACCTCTGGAGCGTGAAGGGTTCACTTTTTGTTTAAAGGTAAGAATCTCTACTTGTGAATTTGGATTACTTCACTCTTTTCTTCTTTCTTTCTAGATTTCTTGTGAGAAGATCAGTCAAGGAGATCCCGTTCTCTGCCGACACTTGGAGAGTGTGAACAGACGAAGGGTTCTCTTCCCACACTTGGAGAGTGTGAACAGCTGAAGG
>NW_021579425.1:0-232 GCF_001605985.2 Dendrobium catenatum
GGAAAAGAAATTAGTAAATAATCTGAAGTCATAAACTCAAACAAGCACCATATAATTTAAATATTGAAAACTAACTGGTTTGCCTGAAGACTGTTCATGGTTAAGTCCGATTTTTTTTTTTTAAATAACTTAGATGCATATGAGAAAAACAAAGGTAATCATGCTAAGTTACAGAATTTATAGGTTTTGATAAGATTATCAACATATAAAAAAAACATGTTGCAATATTTGT
>NW_021579426.1:0-414 GCF_001605985.2 Dendrobium catenatum
CATTTAAACCTTCACAATTTGTTTTGCAAGAGCAATAATGCTAGTCAAAGATGGGAACTCGTCATCTGTATGCATACCAATAATATTAGTAAATAGTTGATGCTCAAGAACACAATGAAAAAATCGATTGGATATAACTTGGCAAGCCTATGTTAGCATGTCATGTGCGTGAAGAAACAGAATGAAGGGGGAAGCTCGGCAATGCCTTAGATTAGAGTGAAAAAATAATTTTTTTTTTTGGGTGCTGGGGCGGGTAGTTTCGAACTTTACATACGCGTGTATGTTAGAAATCTTGTGAAAAATATCTTCTATTTAGCTACACTTTTGCATTTCATCTCTCATGATCGTTTATTAATTATTTCATA
The DNA here is from genome assembly GCF_001605985.2 of Dendrobium catenatum. Lineage (NCBI taxonomy): Eukaryota > Viridiplantae > Streptophyta > Magnoliopsida > Asparagales > Orchidaceae > Dendrobium > Dendrobium catenatum. The sequence goes on from NW_021579426.1 coordinate 366, forward strand.
TGTGTATGTTGTATTGGAAGGTTAAGATAGACATATTATATCTAGACTT
>NW_021579427.1:0-265 GCF_001605985.2 Dendrobium catenatum
TCCACACAGGTTAACGTCGTCGAGAAAAGGCTCCGACGTACAACCTCAGAAAGGTCTCACATCCTTGGTGGATTCTCCTGACCTCATCCACACAGGTTAACGTCGTCGAGCAGGGCTCCGACATACAACCTCGGATAGGTCTTACATCATCGGTGGATTCTCCCGACCTCTTCCACACATGTTAACGTCGTCGAGCAAAGGCTCCGACATACAACATCGGAAAGGTCTTACATCCTTGGTAGATTCTCCCGACCTCTTCCACACA
>NW_021579428.1:0-234 GCF_001605985.2 Dendrobium catenatum
ACGGACCAATGTAACCAGGGTCAACCAAATCATTGGCTAACATGAACGAAGCCATATCATTAGCAGCCGGATTGAAGTGAAAGGCCTTGCCCCCCTTCTTTTCCTCCTTAGCCATAATGCAATTAAAATCTCCCCCAACCACCAAAGGCACATCTCTTGAATGGTGTTTAGATATATCCTCCCAAACTGCCATCCTGGCATATCTATCTTTGTCTGCATACACAACTGCAATTT
>NW_021579429.1:0-4986 GCF_001605985.2 Dendrobium catenatum
AGAGGTATGTGACTTAACCTATTGATATTTGTTTGAAGTTTCTGAACAATGCAGATCATATAAGAAAATGAAAAAGATGCATTCATGTGTAAGTTTAATTAGGAAGAGCTTAAGAAGGGAGACATGAAATCCTTCAGGGAAAATGCAATCATCTATTAATTAGATAACAACCACAGAAACCTCTATGACGAATTAGATGTACTTGAATAAGAATTTTGGAATAATGTCTAGTGACTCGAAGGTTTATATGCTATCGAAGTTAATAGAATTAAGGAGCAGAGAGGATATACTACAATCTATTTATTGTATACATGCAGTCATTCTCTGGAAGAATGAATTCATTTTAAATGACAATAAGAGCTCTGAGGATAATAGGAACCCCCAAACTTAAAAATTTTTACAAAATTCCTAATATTCATGAATCCTTAGAAACAAACAAATGGAAGAAAACTTAGAATATTTTCCGCTAATTTATAATGTTAATAATTGTGGATTTTTGGAACATATAGCTCACACTTGTACTTTGAGATGAAAAACTAATTGGTGTGGAGACCTAAGATGCATAAACCTAGACATATCATACAGCATCTGATTATAAAATTGCCTAAAGGTGAACCCAAACTTGTTTGGTTCCCAGGTCTAACATTTGAGAGTGTTTGTCAGGATTGCTCTCACACAAGACCTCGTGGGAGCATATGGTACCTGGATAGCGGATGTCAAAGTATATACTGGAGATACTGCTCAATTCATAACGCTGGAAAGCCAGGAGTGGAGCAAGGTTACACTTGGAGATAAACCACAAAGAAAGTGATTGGATCAGGTATGATTGGAAATTGAAAAATTTTTCATAGATAATTGTGTTATTGGTTGAAAGCTTAAAACATAATTTTTAAGTATAAGTCAGCTATGTGATAGGGCTATAATGTAAATTTTTACCTCCTAGCTTGCATATTAAGCCTAAACTGGGAAAAATGTTTTAAATGGAAAAGGTAAAACAATGTTTACAATGCTAGATTTGAATTTATCAATCTCCTACTCTTTTTGTTTGAAACTGTTTCTGATGAATCATGGCTTTTGGCATAGGAGACTTTGTCATTCTAGTATGAAAACCTTAGTTGAAGAATTACCCAAAAGAACTTAGTGAGAGTATACATAAAACTAGACTACTAAGCACCACCTTTTGGTATGCATGTCAATTAAGAAAATAAGTGAAGTCCTCTTTTAATTAATAGGATCTTAGAACAGTAAACCTTGGAAATTCTTCACATGGATCTTTTTTGGACCAGTAGGAACTGTAAGTCTAGGAGGAAAGGTTATACGAATTTGTATATGTGATGATTTCTCAAGATTCACTTGGGTTTAGAATTCTTTTATAAAGAGTAATCTTTTGAGGATTCAAAAATTTTCAACTTAGATTAAGAAAACTAGGGATGTGAAATAATTTCTATACAAAGTGATCATGGAGGAGAATTTGAAAATTTTTTGTGAAGAAAGGGATTGATCACATTTTTTCTGCACTAGAACCCTAACAAAATGGGGTAGTGAAAGGAAAAAGAACATATAATGAACCCCCGAGCAATGTTGCAGAAATACACTTCCTAGATATTTTGGGCTGAGGCGTTAGCACTGCATCTATGTTCTGATAGGTGAAGTGAGATCAAATTTAAATAAAACACCTATGATTGCTAAAAGTAAGAACACCTAACTGTCTCATTTTGCATGTTTTGTTGCAAGGTGTTCATCATAACAATGGAAAATCTGCCTTAGAAAATTTGATCCAAAATCAGATAAAGGAATTTTTTGTTGGATATTCAGTGTTGGAAAATCTTATAGGGTATTCAACAAAAGACTTTATCATGAAGAAACCACACATTGTGTATTTGATGAATCTGAAATTTGGAAGAGCCAAATTTGTTGAAGAAGAATTGAGAAAACTCCCCAAAAGATTGATAGATTTAAATTTGGAAGAAAATGGAAAGAAATTTGAAAGAGAAAACCCTTTGCCTAAAGATTGAGATTTTCTAAAAACCACCCAAGAGAAATTGATTATAGGTGAACTAGTGAGGGTGTTAGAACTAGCGTGATTAAAATAAAGGATCAATCATTCAGCCTTATTTCAACTAATAAACCCACTAATATAATCAAGCACTTTCTGATGAATTTTGGAATATTGGCCATGCAAGAAGATTGAATCAATTTGTAAGAAATAAGTTTGGGAATTAAACCTCAAGGCAAAAGATTCAAAGTGTTGTTGGAACCAAGTGGGTTGTTCAAAATAAAATGAATGACTCAGAGTAGTCATTAGATAAGGCTAGATTAGTTGCTAAGGGTATAAATAAATTGAAGGAATTGATTTTGAGAGATCTTTGCCCCTGTAAGAAGACTTGAAGCAATTAGGGTTTATTGCCTTCTCTGTTTTAAAGTTTTAAATTGCTTTCAAATGGATGTCAAAAGTGCCTTTTTAATGGGTTATTGAAGAAGAATGTTTTTGTAGAACAAACTCCAGGTTTGAAAATCAAAATACCCAAATCATGTTTTCAAGTTAAAAAAGAATTATATAGATTGAAACAGGCAACCTAAGGCTTTGGTATAGAGGTTGAGCACCTTCCACTTGAAAGATCTTTTGAAAAAGGAAGTGTGGATACAACTCTCTTTTTAAAGAAATTTGAAAGAATATACTCATTGTTCAAATTTATGTGATGATATCATTTTGGATCTTCAAATAAAAATCTTGTGATGATTTTTCTAAACAATGAGTAGTGAATTTGAAATGAGTTTAATGGATGTTTTTAAATCAACTTTCTAGGTTTTAGCATAAACAACTTGAGGAGGTAACATTTCTTAAGTCAAACTAAATACTATAAGGACATCCTCATAAAAATATGAAATGGAATACTAAACTGTTAGTACACCAATAAGTTCCTCAGTTCAGTTGGATTAAGGACCTTAAGGGAAAATTGTTGATCAAAAGAATATAGAGGGATTAGGATCTTTCTTTACTTTGACTGCTAGCCGACCAGATATATATCAGTGTTTGCTTATTGTTAGATTTCAATCAGATCCAAAAAGAATCACATTTGACATGAGTGAAAAGGATTTAAGATACTTACTAGGAACTCAAAACTTAGGAATTTGGTACCTAAAGTTAAGCTCTTCATTGAAATTGTTGGTGTATATTCAGATTCTGACTTTGCAGCTGTAGAGTGGATAGGAAAAGACTTTGCAACATGTACAATTCATTAGAATTCAATTAGTTTCTTGTAGTAAGAAAACAAAATTCAGTGGCCCTATCTACGCGCAAGCAGAATACATTGCATTAGAAGTTTTGTGAGCACAAGTACTTTGGTTAAAACAACAGTTTGATGATTAGGATTAACTATAGGCACTATTAATTTATTGTGAAATACTAGTCTATTTGCATTTCCAAAAATCCTATTCAAACATTCTAGAACCAAACACATTGACATAATGGCATCATTTCATAGGGATCTGTATCCAAGGGAGAATTGAACTTACTCATGTTTCAACTGAAATCAACTTGGCAAGACATTTTACAAAACCTTTAGCCTTTGATACCTTCAGTACATAGAACAAGGCTTGGTGTTATTGATTTGAATGCTTAAATAAAATGTTTTTGCAACATTAATATTTATGTTTTCGTAGTTTATTTTTCTTTATGTTTGTTGTACTTGTGTTTGTTTTAATGTTTGTTGTGTTAGTGTTTATTTTGGTGTTTGTTTTAGTTTGTTTTTATTAAAGTTTAGTGTATTTTTTTTGTTATTTTGATATTGTGAAATGATCGTGTAATCCTTTTCATAAATATCAATATATGTTGTAGTTGATTTAATTTTAAATTGTTTTTGAAATGTGTTTAGTTCTTATAAATTTCATTAGTTTTTTTAATCTTAATTGTGCTTAAATTAGATTGTGATTTGAGATTAATTACATTAGAAAATCTAGTCTTTCTAAATTTAAAATTTGTTTATAACTTGTTATAATTAGAATTTTTAATTTCATGTCTATTCATTTAGACTACATAAAATTAATATTATTATTGCAATTTAGATGTTTTTCTTATTTTGTATTTCTTTGCTCAAGTGATATTTATGCACTTAGAAAAATTTGAAATTTTAGATTATTGATCTTGGAAAGAATTGGTTTTAATTACTCTTGAAAATTGTACAAAGAGTACAAAAATCAAAAGGAATGCAGAAAGGTTCGCAAATATGAAAAAGATGCACAAAATTAGCTCAATGTCAAAAAATGCAAAAAAATGTGTCAAAAATTTTAAAAAGATGCGCAAAGCGCCACATGTGGTAATTCTTTTCTTTTCAGATTCTTTCAATCTCTTAATTCAAATTGATCTTATGTTCATTTATATTTATTGAACTTTGAAATATAGAATTTTTTATTCATCTCTCTTGTAATGATTTTCTATATTCAAATGTCTAAATTGAATCATGTTTTTGATAAATTCTTTTTACTTACAATGTTATATCACTTCTTAAATTCTATGAATTTCTATGATTTACCTAATGTTATTAGTTTTAGATTACATACCTTATGTCAATCATCATTTAGATTAAATTTTCAAATGAATTTCATATAATTACATATATTTCTTGTCTATTTATTCTTCACTTTTTGTTGTTGTAAAAAAGGGGGAGAAATTATTATGTGTTTATATGTTTTGCTTGTATTTTGATATTGTGTCATTTGGCTTATGTTATTGTCTTTTTTTAATTTTTGTTAATTTTTTTTTTAAAAACAAAAAATTGTGTTCTTTGGTTCAAAATGCCTCCTTATTTTCATGTATACATCAATTCAGGGGGAGTTTAGGAGATTTGTTTAACTTGAAATCATACAAAAAATAATTGTTTTGCCATCATCAAAAAGGGGAAGATTATTAAGATAGTTGCTATTTGTATGCCTTATATTTTTGCAACTTGTATAGTTTTGATGATTTCAAATATTATTATTCAAATG
>NW_021579430.1:0-236 GCF_001605985.2 Dendrobium catenatum
ACACGGACACACGTCAGACACAGTAGGGACACGTGTCCGACACGGCATTGGAGTGTCGCAATTTAAAAAAATCAAACTAAAATCGGACACACGTGTCGGACACGCATGTCCAGTAATTAAATGATAAAATTGTCCGTTCTATTTAGCACACACGTCAGACACAGTAGGGACACGTGTCCGACACGGCATTGGAGTGTCGTAATTTAAAAAAATCAAACTAAAATCGGACACACGTG
>NW_021579431.1:0-3102 GCF_001605985.2 Dendrobium catenatum
GTAAGTTTTTTTTTTGTATGTTTTCTGTGTTTTTTATAGTTTGATTTGATTTTCTTAAATTAAAATTCAAAAATTCAAAAATTGGAGGATATCGTCCGGGACGACTTTTGGTTCGTACTGGACGATGTAAGAAAAATTGGTTTGCGTGTATTTTAACCGTTTTGAGAGCAGTTTTTAATTAAATCGTCTGTACGATATGAATATCGTCCAGAATGAACTTTTTCCTTTTCTCAAACGTCGGGATGAATGAATGCAGCGGTTGAGTGGATAAGATAGTTTTTAATATGGATTTCGTCTGTACGAACTTTTGGTTCGTCCAGACGAACATATGTCGTTTCAGTGTAGGGGACGGTTTTTAAAAGACATTTAAACGAGTTATTTTTGATCGTCTGTACGAACTTTTGTTCGTATTGTATGGTACCGCAAACCCAGAAAGATCTGGCTTTGGAATTGCTTTCAACTGGTGCATATCTTTCAATATATGTGTAACTCTTCAAACAAACAGTGGGACGGCATTCGTAAGTTCGTGTTTGACTGTCATGCAAGGCACGCTAGCTATTAACAATCTATTCAGTGGAGATAGAAATACAATCATTGATATATTTCTCGGTCTCTAGTAAACACTCCATAAAATATACAGTACATGTGTTCGTCGCTCAGACAGAAAGAACAAAGAAGAAAAACGTCGATGACTGTACAAAAATCAAAACAAGAACAATATTTTCGTCCAGTGACCTAGTAAACTGATGCGGAACCTCACTAATATTCTCTAATCCGATAGACCCAGTCTGTCCCTTGCAGAACCTGAAAATCAACGGACCGGTGACAAATCTTATCTCATGCTCAACAGTTAAATATGAAGCTTTCTAATCAGCAAAGCGGAATAAACCTCTTACACCTCAAAAATCTACAGCAATTTCCCAAACTACCATCTATCTATCTTAAATACCTTATATCTACCGCTTCACAAAAAACACTTGATCCAGAAAATATGCAGACAGACTATCAAAACTTCAGACAGGCATCAAAAGAAAAAGACAAAAGAATAGGATATCAGAACTATAGATTAAGACGAAGGACATATTATCAATCTATCAAATCAGAACAAGATCTAAACGGAAAACGATCAGACAAACTGTACCTCGGAAATAGATGAAATTATGACTATCGGCAAAAAATCTTACCTTTATATGATAGGCAAATGAGGAGTAGATCTTTGTTCCAACGTATTTATAGGCTTATCCGAACAAATAATTCCACTCTGCAATACTCGCATCTTAAATGCAAGCGAGAAATATATACATTTACGAGATTCTGTAGGACCAACCTTTTTGGACTTCCATAATAATACCCTTCCTTAGTTCCATGTCCTAACTACGGTCATCCTTGTCCATTTCTACAACAATAGACACATATAGCCTTATTTCTGCCATCACTGTTACTTACAGCCTAATACTCATATGAGGTTATCTCGCGACAACTACTATGCAACTTTCAATTTCGTGATGCGTATTTCATATTATGTCACCTACGACTATATACTTGCATCTTCAAGCAACAAGTAGACTTAGAGATACAATCACGCCACCCTATGATATAACCCTCGTTTATGGTGCATATAATTCTAAACCTATTACGGATGTATGAGAAGGATTATCATAGAATAGCACACCTTCATAAAGACATTACAGTCGAACTATCCAGATAAATCTGAATAAATTAAGAATGGCCCGATGAAGTCAATAGTACAATTAGAAAAGTGGTTCTAAAACATATCATGTTGGCTAGAGTTTCTGGGATGGCACAAAACTCGACGCGCCTCATTTGTATAACGGAGCTTTAAACTCCAATAATCCTTTAGCAGATCTAATTACATCAACTCGATTTCAATACTCAAAAGCTAAGTTTGAACAGATTAGAGATACAACATTAGAGAGCGCAATGAACTTTTCTTCTTCCTTTCTGTGCTCCTCACTAAACACTTTTAACCTTTCATCGTTGTATATAGATAGAGAAATCGTCTACACTCCTGAATACTGAACAAAACAGCCGCCCCCCAGAATTCTCCAAATCAAATTACTAGATCTCTTTAGTGAGCTCATAATACAATGAACATCCAGAAGAGAATACTTGAACTGAAAAAATAAGTGAGGAAAAAAGACATCTATTCTTGTGGGACATCTTAACACGTTACCTTCGATCTCTAATTGGCAAGAAAATGAACGATAAATAATTACTTTGGGGCTATTTCCTGAAAATAAACTTTAAAAGCAATGATGAAGCAGCCGAGATTACATCAGTCGGATAAATAATGATGACATCTCCTTCAGAACTAATAGCCTTAAACTATCAATGCGAAGTGTGGAACTAGAGAAGAAAACAAAGAGATAAAATACCCACCCAATGCTACAGCTGGACGTGGTGTATAAAAGAATGGAAAAGAAAGAAAAGAGAGGAGTGAGACGCAACATTCCCCTCTGCGGCTACACTACCAGTATCATGCTTATTAGAATCTGATTAGAGACGATATCTCTGGGATGATTAAGTCGCGACTTCGATAACGTTGATACACGAAGGTGTTGATCAATTTGACTGCTCGTCACTTGGCCCGAAAATCAGCTTTTCCAATTTACCCTCGACCTTCTCTCTCCTCGGCTGATTTGTACTATTTTATGCAACTAATCTTGACTACTTTCTCTTCAATATAAATAAATGTAAACGTATGATATTTGCAACGTTTTTAAATAGAATTATGTCTTATCACTCGAATCGGGCTGTAATGTTGATGGCCGCTGCCCCTTACAATTTTAACCCTTTTCGGTGGCATTCCTCCTCCTCCTCCTCCAGACAGTTAGAGATATGAATTTCTGTGTTTTTGTTGTACTCGTGTCTGATTTCTGTTTGTTTTGTTTTGGATGTTGTTAGTTACTCATGTTTTTAGATGTCTTGAATGTCGTTAATATAGTCCGGCCTCTATGTTAAGTGTCTTGTTTCTTTTCTTTTAAGTTGTGTTTAGATATTCATGAAGTTGTAGGAATCCATTGTGTCATCTTAAAATTCAAGGTCAATGCATTTTGATCGTATCCTTGTTATTATATATTT
>NW_021579432.1:0-269 GCF_001605985.2 Dendrobium catenatum
ATAAGAACAGAGAAGAAAATAATCTCCATTACGTTCAGCATCAACTTACATTTAAAGTGGATGTGAAGTTGGATATTCCCATATGTAATAATACAATTGCTGTGGAGGTGGATAAACGACTTGATTTTCTTAAAATAAAATTTTCAATTTATAGCTACAATCATTCATAAAGAGTAAGTGATGAGGACATCGTCACCGATTTCGACACGTGTACCATCAGAGACACCGGAGGTCGACGGCCACGATCAGGAGTTTTAATTTTAGTCATG
>NW_021579433.1:0-257 GCF_001605985.2 Dendrobium catenatum
ATAAATCTCAATCTATTCTAACAGTGAATCCATGCATCAGTCAATACGGTGCAGAAACAATAACAATGAATCTATAAGCAGAAACCAATGAATCTATAGGCAACAGTGTCAATGATTCTATACTATTCATGTCCATGCTATCAATGCAATATCGATATCCATCCATTTCTATATCAATGCTCAATGTCGATGCACAGCAATCAATCAGTGAAATCAATGACTATATCAATGCTCAATGTCGATGCACAGTAATCAAT
>NW_021579434.1:0-267 GCF_001605985.2 Dendrobium catenatum
AGCAATCACTAGCAATGATTGCACACAACAATGGGACGTATCCCGAGCCGCCATATGTCAATCTGTGGGATTTTTTGTATTATTTACTTATTTTAAATAGTTTTTAAATTATTTTAACTTCAAAAATTCATAATAAATCCATTTTGAGCTGTTTTTTGCGCACAACATATCATATCGTTTGTATTCTCGTGCTCTTTAATTCAAAATTATTTTCATATAAAAACTATATTTATATTTTTTGTTATTTTAAAAATAGTAAAAAATGCA
>NW_021579435.1:0-391 GCF_001605985.2 Dendrobium catenatum
TCTTTTATTTCCCCATTTAAAAAGACACTCTTGACATTCATTTGAAAAAGCATAAATCCTTTATAGTAGACAAAGGCTAATAGCACTCTAATGGCTTCCAATCTAGCTATAGGGGCAAAGGTCTCCTCAAAGTCAATCCCTTCAATTTGGTTATACCCCTTAGCCACCAATCTTGACTTATTCCTAACCACCACTCCTGAATCATTCACCTTGTTCTTAAATACCCACTTTGTTTAAACTACACTTTGTTCCTTAGGTCTTTCTACAAGCTCCCAAACATCATTCCTAACAAATTGATTCAATTCCTCTTGCATTGCTAAAATCCAAAACTCATTAGTAAGGGCTTGGTTAATTGTGGTGGGTTCAGTGATTGAAATAAAAGCTGAGTGGT
>NW_021579436.1:0-201 GCF_001605985.2 Dendrobium catenatum
GTGCTAGTATTTAAAATAGAAACTTCATTAGTTCGTCATCATTTATACTAATTTTTTTATTTTATCTTTTATGAAATTAAATATAAGATTGTAATCAGATATTAAGGTTTTGATTAATATCAATTTTTGAATGTACTCATCTTTTCTTTTTCTTTTTAGAACTATTTTTCATAATTCTTTTTCCTTAATTTTTTTGTATGG
>NW_021579437.1:0-294 GCF_001605985.2 Dendrobium catenatum
GAGGATTGGCCAGAGCATCGCCCTGGATACACTCCTGAATGATTGAAATTTGGCTTGATCGTCCCGGTAGATCTCACGATCTTTCTGGCCGATCAGTTCAAATCAGAGGCAAATCGTCCTGAGCATCGCCCTGTTTTTGAGCTGGCCGATATTTATCGTCCTGAAGTAACTTAAGGTTTTTGACTAGATCGTCCTGGCCGATCCTACGTTCGTCCAGGATGATATGATCGTATCAATCATCCATAATTACTCCCTTGATTTCGTGATCAATTAAGGCATAATTTGGTAATTTCG
>NW_021579438.1:0-525 GCF_001605985.2 Dendrobium catenatum
GATTACAAAATAGGAGAAATCAAAATCTGCGTGGTGAAATAAAATTTCCCACCAAGGTTTTTCTGGCGACTCCGCTGGGGATCAATCCTCTCTCCATCTTTAGCAGTGTTTTATACCCTTTTCGTTGGTAGTATACTTATGCTTGACATAGGTTGTAACTACTTTTCTTCCGCTGGTTCTTTTATTCATTTCATTCTTGGATAATTCGGTCGGTATCTAAAAATTTTTTTAGAGGTCTTATTTTTGACCCCTTTAGAAAATTAACGGGAAGATCCTTTGTACCACCTTTTTGTAAAAAAAAATTCCCGTGCTAATTCGAATGTTGTAGTTACATTTTTCTTGTAGCTTGATGTCTGACTTAGCACTGGGTCCAAAATCTCTTTGCCTAATCTTTAGTAATATATATAGTTACTTCTTTTAGTAACTTAATGTATTATTTGGATTGGGTCCAAAAAAATTTTTTAAGTCTTCAAAAATTTTAAACTTCAGTGTCCTAGCTAATATGTTGCAGTTATATATTTTTAT
>NW_021579439.1:0-625 GCF_001605985.2 Dendrobium catenatum
CAAGGCTTAGTTGGTTGCCAAAGGCTACAAAGAGACTAAAGGGATGGACTATAATGAAGTTTTTTCTTCTTGCTTATATTTAGCAAGGGAAAAACCTTGTATGACAACTAAAAAAATTGTCGTATTACTTAGCGTGTTGCAATTGATTTCATAAATTCTCCAGTAGGAATGATAACTATTATTTCTTGCTCACAGTTGTTATGTCTCTTGCAAGACAAATTTTGACATCTTTTTAAAAGAGAATTGAAGCCTTAGGAGAAAAAATGTGCTCTCCTGAAACTCAAAAGGGATTTATAGGAGGAAGAGACAACTTTTTATAGATTTTTTTTTTTTTTTTGAAAAAATTAATATATTTTTGAAATTTTCAAAGTATGAGATTGATTATTTTCCTTTTTTAAATATTTAAATAGGAAATAATTTTTAAAAATGCAAAACTGTCGACAACAAATTTGCCCCCTAAGGCTAGTGAGTGATGTGGGCAGGGAAATGACCTAGGCCTACCAACACTTAGTTTGGGCCATTCAAGTTTGTTTTCGGACCCGAATATGCCTTCCGAAAACAAACTTACTTAAAATTGTAGACTTTCTGAACCTATTATGGCCTCAAACAACAAGTATTCAGGTAA
>NW_021579440.1:0-201 GCF_001605985.2 Dendrobium catenatum
AAGGGTGGAAAGAGCCCGCAGGATTTCCAAAGCAAACTCGTAGGTTATAACTTTTCCAAAAATCACATTTCATAACATACCTTCAAACATTACAAATCCTCCCTGTTAACCTCTGTACAAAGAAACAAGAATAGAAAAAAAAAATCTGTACGTACCTCGGACTAAAATCCCGCGAATCCTGCACGAAATACCGCCGAGACA
>NW_021579441.1:0-225 GCF_001605985.2 Dendrobium catenatum
TGTATAAACTTGTGGATTAACGGACTTGCAAGGTGTCATTCACTCATAAATGGTGATAGCATAATATGACAACACAATGCCTCCAAGGAATTGCAAAATCTATATGTAATTAACAATCAGCTAGCTCATGATACTTATCTTAATCATGTACCTGAATAATGTAAGATGATTTCAATAATTACAAGGAGGTACAATGAGCATGATGGTTTGACAGTCAACAATAAT
>NW_021579442.1:0-241 GCF_001605985.2 Dendrobium catenatum
ATCATAAGTTTATAAATTTTTTTCATATGAGCTCTGCCTTTATATATATCATTAACCCAGACAAAGATATGTAGCAGATTAGGTCTCAACAGCAGATTTTTCGTACCAGGAATTAGCTCTTTTAAAACTGTAAAAGAGTAATTGCATTCATAAAAAATGTGGGATACGGTTTCATCACAGCTATGACACAAACTGCAGATTTTCGGCACCTCAATATGCCTCAACCAAAGAGCATCTATAG
>NW_021579443.1:0-327 GCF_001605985.2 Dendrobium catenatum
TTCATGTTTAGGGACAATCTTAATGTGCGATAGACCCGTTAGAATTCTGTTTGATACTGGAGCGTCACACTCCTTTGTTTCAGAAGAATTTGTTAGATCTGCTAATTTGCTTCCTACCTTTATGTTGAAATCTCTATCAGTTTTAATGCCTAATGGGAATCATATGGAAGCTAATCAAAAATGTCAAGTGAATTTGAAGATTTGTGATAAGAGTTTAGAAGCAGATATGATTGTATTCCCTCTATTTGAGTTTGAAGTTTATTAGTGGCTCTTTCATGTATTTTGGGATTATATTTATGTTCTGACCTTAAGTTTTAAATGAAAATA
>NW_021579444.1:0-263 GCF_001605985.2 Dendrobium catenatum
CTAGCAAAAATCACTGAAGCAAATGCCAAACAGTTCCAGTGGAAGAGCATAATATGTCGCTTTGGCATTCCTGCAAAAGTTATTACTGATAACGGATCACAGTTCACCGGAAGGGTCTTTACCACATTTTGTAAAGATCTCCACATTCATCTAGTACACACGGCTGTAGCTCATCCTCAGACTAATGGACAGACAGAAGTCATTAATCGGACCATTCTGAGAGGATTGAAAACACGGCTGGAGAAGGCTGGGGGGCAATGGGC
>NW_021579445.1:0-376 GCF_001605985.2 Dendrobium catenatum
TCTTTGACTAAAGAGCTAGTCTCTCCAACGTGAAAGGATGTGTTGGTTTGGCGAAGGAAGTGGTTTGCCGTGGACCAATCAAAATCCGAATCTGTAGCGATTAAGTGCAGCTTATCCCCGGTTATGGATAGCTGTAAAAGCTCTGCACAGTCCTGATATGTGATTTCGACTAGGCATCGATTCTCATAGGAGGTCAGGGCTGTGAAGGTGGGGTTAATGCGCAGGCTTGCATAAAATTCATGGAGGAGTTCCGAAGAGAAAGGGACAGCGAGGGTGAGTATGAAATAAAGAGAGGTGTGGGAAAAAAGATCTATTACCGGATATGAGAGATGTGCAGGATTGTTGACCTCATTTTTGTATGAGGTCACTTGGACTA
>NW_021579446.1:0-219 GCF_001605985.2 Dendrobium catenatum
CAGTGGTCTACCCATACACGCCTTTATTGAGCGTGGTAGGAGGGAAACCGGTTCGACGCACACGGCGAGGCCAGACGAGCCTGGTGTACATTTCTCTTTGCGCGGCCAGAATGATTCATAAGTACCCCCGGGCGGGGGGAAAGCAACTGCTCTTTTCTTGTAACAGGTACCGTCAAAGGACTTTATTGCGCGTGGTGGGAGGAACAAAAAAAATCACGG
>NW_021579447.1:0-380 GCF_001605985.2 Dendrobium catenatum
ATAAGTTCACACTGCAATAGACAATGGTCTATGAGACTTGCCTAAAAAAGTCAGCATTGTAGAAGCCTTCGCTTTCATCCGGTGGGTGGGTGACGATGGGTTGTCGTCATCATTGACAAAGGGTGCGATGGTGTTGAAATTTCAGCAAGAGAATGCTTTACAAAATGATATTGAAAAGGAAACAGAAATTAACAGCATTGAATGCTGATACAGAAAATCTGAAAACGCTTCGTTATTATATTGGTCTTAATAGAGTCATATAGTTAGTTATATTGATCACAATTAGAACAACAAAATTATGCAAAATTTGATATTAGGAAAGTCATTGACACTGTTTCTAGGAAGTTTCTTTATGCTAGAATAGCTTAGAAGGGCTTTCC
>NW_021579448.1:0-328 GCF_001605985.2 Dendrobium catenatum
CTTAACTGCCATAAAACTACAAAACCGCAGGAAAATGTTCAATTTTCGCCGGAAAAAGCCACCGGAAATGGGTGATTTTCCTGTAGTAATGTATCGTACTCTCAGTACTAATTTCCATGACCTAACAAATACAAGACACCAAGGAAACTTATAACATAAATCCCATCAGGGATCTAAACATCCCTGACCTGGATTTACCACCCTGCTCAAAGAGGTGTACTAACTAAACTCCACTTAGCATCTCAAATCCATGTAATCCAATCATATGTAAATACAAGAGTGGTGGGTGGCACAAAAGGGAAATGGGCCTTAAGCCCAACCATGGATG
>NW_021579449.1:0-962 GCF_001605985.2 Dendrobium catenatum
ATTCAAATCACATGGCACTTCTTGATGAATTTGATGAGTTGAACAAAAAGCATTTAGAATTAGTTGATGAACATAATGCATTAAAAGCTTCACACACCTCACTTAAGGTTGATCTTAAGAATTCTAAAGAGATTGAGAAAAATTTGAGGATTGAGATTGATGCATTAAAAAGAACAAATTTGAGGATTCAAAATGATTTGGAAACATGTAAGAAAGCTAGGATGACACCAACTACTAATCAAAAGCCAGAACCTAGGAAGAGGCATTTTTACCCTAACCATTTAAGAAAACTTTTTCCTGGAGTTCAATGTTTTTCTTGTGGCATGCTAGGACACATCTCACACACTTGCACAGTTTATCGTAGTACACGATGGGTGTGAAGACCAAAATTAAATAATGCACAGCATGGCACACAAGCATCACCTTCTACTTTTCATAAGATGGATCCCAAACTTGTTTGGGTTCCTAAATCTGACTGTTGTTGAGTTTTGCAGGAGTGCTCTCACCAAAGACCTCGTGGGAGCATAGGATAACTGGACATAAGGAGGCTTGCAGCTCAAAATTGCTTAAACTCGCTGCTTTATCACTTGCTTGAAATTGTTAGTTTTTTTGTGTGTGTATTTTATTTATTTTATTTTTTTTTGTGCTAGTTTTTGTGCTCACTTTGTGTTGATTTTAGTTTGCTTTATTTTCATTTGTTTTGTTTTGTCTACACGTTGCTCTTTAAATATGGCCTTCCATATGATTAATCCTTTCAAGCTTTTATATTTTGGAGTTTTTGGAGATAGTGTTTAGCTTTTCAAAATTGGTTAAAGGGAATTTACTGTTGATGTTTTCCCTCCTTCTGACTTTATTTAGTGGTATGATTTTCTTCTTTAAAACAAAAGTCTAAACTCGGTTTAACCAATGGCATGTTATTTAAGTTTTTTTTCTTATCTTGCTACATTAATTTATCTTATGCA
>NW_021579450.1:0-1493 GCF_001605985.2 Dendrobium catenatum
CAAAAAGATACCTAGGTCAGCCTTAGTAATTTCAACTATCTTTTTAAAAACAAAGGAACTGATGACAGAATGATCGGGTTTGAAAGACATATTTGCTAAAAAGTAATAAAAGGTTTTTTTGTTGTGGAAGTTGACTAAAGTGAGGATTAACCCAAATTGAGTAGAGGCAAATAAGTGCATTATCTTAAAAGTTAACTGTTCCTGAAGAAGTACTCTAGACGGGGTGATTTTTGTAGAGACAAATCTAGCAAAAGAATCTTTATTGGCTTTAGACAGAAAATTTTCAAACAAATTTCTAGGTGGACCCTTAGCTAGACTCTTTTGACGCTTGCTAGAACTTTCCATTGATAGATCTAAGGAAAGAAATGTTTAAAACTGAAGTGTGAGTGTGACTATTTAGTTAAAAACACTGTCAATTTATTGAAAAATGACTGTTTGTACCAGATGAAATCTCTTTCATCCCGTACGAATTTTCGATTCGTCCCATACAAAAAAATTTTGAATGGACGAACGAATGAGTCCAAAATGAAATGGCTTTTCATAATTACACAACTTACGAAGTGTCTTTTCGTACATACTTTTGACCAAACGATCGTACAGACAAACAGGTGTTCATCCTAGATGATCAAAAATTCAATTCGTTTTTATGACAGTAGAAACCGTCCCCCGCATTGAACCGACATATGTTCGTCCGTACGAACTAAAGGTTTGTACGTACGAAGTTCGTATTAAAAAATACCTTATACATTCAACCGCTTTATTCATTTGTCCCGTCATTTGAAAAATATTTCATCCTGGAAGATCATGACGATCGTACTAACGAAGTGATAATAAATCACTGAAAATTGCACTCAAACAGTTCAAAACCCTACAGTTTGTCACATTACATACATCGTCCCGTACGAAACAAAATTTCATTCCGGATGGCTGTCACTCAAAAAATATTCAATTTTAGGCAATCAATCAAAACCAAGATATAAAACACACTAAAAACATTGAACAACGAAAAAAACACAAACTCTAGAAGAAAGAAAAAAAAATCACACAAATATAATAAAAAACTCATAAAGAATACAAAAACATTTAACTAGAAAATAAACATCAATGTTGCAAAAATATTTTTATTTAAGCATTCAAATATATCACACCAAGCCTTGTTCTTAATGCACTGAATGTATCAAAGGCTAAAGGTTTTTGTAAAAATGTCTGCAAGTTGATTTTCAGTAGAAACATGATTGTTCAATTTCTCCTTTGGATACATGATCCCTTATGAAATGATGACTTATGTCTATGTGTTTGGTTCTTAAATGTTGAATAAGATTTTTAGAAATGCAAATACCACTGGTATTATCACAATAAATTTGAATAGTGCCTATAGCCAATCCTAAATCAATCAACTGTTGTTTCAACCAAAGTACTTGTGTCACACAACTTTCTAATGCAATGTATTCAGCTTCTGTAGTAGATAGGGCTACTGAATTTTAGTTTCTACT
>NW_021579451.1:0-242 GCF_001605985.2 Dendrobium catenatum
GAAGCCCAACTTATCATAGATCATTTCTATGGGCTTTTAGAAATAGGACATGCAGAGCAGAAGAGAAAAAGAAACATCTCATTAGAACACTTAGTTATATATATTTTAGAAAAGAAATACAACTTAGTGCATCCTGATGATGAATACGAAGAGCCAGTATACTACAATGATGCTTCATTCAGAGCAATTTTTAAAGAGGAAAAAGAGAAAGCACATGCCAGTGCTTCAGAAGAAGAAGAAGA
>NW_021579452.1:0-207 GCF_001605985.2 Dendrobium catenatum
GGCATGTTCTTTCCCTTATGATCACTTTCTTCATCGGAAAAATATAAGTCTTCATCTGAGTCGGTGAAAGATGCTGGTGTACGATGTACTTCCTTAGAAGGAATTTTCATGTCAGATTTATAGATAGCAAGAGGTGCATTGCGTCCTCTTGCAGCCCTTCCACCTCGTTAATTTATGACTCGGCAAGTCTCAATTGGAATACTCTCT
>NW_021579453.1:0-239 GCF_001605985.2 Dendrobium catenatum
AGGGCCTCAAGTGGTGGAGCAACGACGTCAGGCGGTGGCCCGGCGGAGTTGAGGGCCTCAAGTGGTGGCCCGGCGAAGTCCGGGCCTCAGGTGGTGGTCCGGCAAAGGTGAGGGCCTTAAGTGGTGGTCCGGCGAAGAAACAGCGTCAAGCGGTGGTCCGGCAAAACTCCAGCGGTGGTCAAGGAGGCTAGGAAGCAAGAGCGATCTTCGATCTCTTTCTTTTTTCCTTAAGCTCAGGG
>NW_021579454.1:0-850 GCF_001605985.2 Dendrobium catenatum
AATAATCATCTACAAATACAGTACATGGCTTTTAGATAGAAAGAAAAACAAAACAGAAAAGCCATGACTGTACAAAAATCAAAAGGTACAAAACAATACCTATACTGATCAGACTCTGAAATCTATTCCTGGACTTCCTTCCCTTTCCCAGAACCTGAAAACCACCAGAAAACAAGAGTGAGCTCAATAGCTTAGCAAAGCAACAAACCTCCAATCAAAATTCTCAGAATCTCAAAACCAAATACATCAGACAGAAATCCATACAGAAATAAGAACAGAATCGGACAAATATCAAATCGGACAGATCAGAACGAAACAGATCAAATCAGAACAGATACGGATAGATCAAATCAAACATAACTGAACTGAATAAATATCAAATCAAACAGAACTATACGGAAACAGAAGTCGTATCAAATCAGAAACAGAACAGATCAGACATATCAGATCAACAGAATCAGAATCGTATCGAAATCAAAAATTCAGATCATATCGGAACAGAACAGAATCGTATCAGAATCATACAGAAATCATATCATACAGATCAGATTGAATTGTACAGAAATCAGAATCAGATTTGCTTACACATAGATACAGAAATCAGAATCATATCAAATCAGATATCAGATATATTTAATAGCTAAATGCCCTGACACTGACGGAAACTCTACGGATTCCGGCCCCTTATGCCTCCCTTCCCAGACACTGACTGAATCTCATAGGATCCAGGCCCCTTATGCCTCCCTTTTTGCTCACGGCACCAGAACAGATGTGCTTATAGCATCAGAACAGAATTCATCGGATCCGGAACATAACAGATATCAGATTTCAGATTTGAGCTCATTTCAGA
>NW_021579455.1:0-243 GCF_001605985.2 Dendrobium catenatum
CGATTTGGGTTTTGCATCGAGATTCGTGCCCAATCAATATAATTTCATGATAACATATCAATTATTAATTTTATCTCTTATTCTTATGACTTTTTATACAATCCGATTTTCACAATATTAATTTAAATACTTAAATGATTGGTATATATCAACTTATCAAACTTGCTTTAATAAAGAATTTTCGCGTAGGGCCAGGTCGAAGGGAAAGAAGGAAACATCTTTGTTGTGCTCTTCAGTTGTTCC
>NW_021579456.1:0-215 GCF_001605985.2 Dendrobium catenatum
ATATCTGAACAAGTTGAAGAAATATGTTAAGAATAAAACACGACTAGAAGAATCGATATGTGAAGAATATTTATCTCAAGAAACAACTCACTTTTGCTCCTACTATTTCGAGCCACATGTAAGGAGTACAAGAACAAAAATGGGTCGTAACATGGACTTCGATGTAGAAGAACAATCTCATGCTACACTAACAGTATTTAGAAGGCAAGGAAAGC
>NW_021579457.1:0-1989 GCF_001605985.2 Dendrobium catenatum
TTATTCAGATTTTATAGGATGTAGGGTTGATCAGAAAAGTACTTTTGAAACTTATCAATTTATTGGAAACTTTTTAATTTCTTGGTCTAGTAAAAAATATAATTCAGTAGCCCTTTCTACTGATGAAGAATAATACGTTACCTTAGGTAGTTGTATGGCACATATTCTTTGGTAAAAATAACAACTTAATAATTTATGAATTTCTATTGACACTATTCTAATTTTTTTGTGATAATATAAGTGTTATATAATTTTCAAGGAATCCTATTTAATATTCTAGAACTAAGTATATAGATATAATGCATCACTTCATTGGAAATCATGTCACTAAAAAAAAATTTGAGCTACAGCATATAGCTATTGAAAATCAACTTGCAGATACTGTCATAAAACCACTTACTTTTAAAATATTTAGCACCTTAAAAACTAAATTGGGTGTAATTGATAATCATGCTAGAGAATTAAAATTCTATAAATTTCATTTGTCATTAACTTTTTATTGATATTTATATTTTGTTCATTGTTTGTGATTTATTTTTGGTTGAATTTTTATTTTTCTCTATTTTGGATTTGATTTATTTTGTTTTAGATTGTGTGTCTTATGTATCTTGGTTGACTTATTTTTAGAAAAGAATCATGATTATCATATGCAAATCTAAAAAATACATTTTCCAGTTGTATTGTATGGACTACTTTTGTACTGTACAAAATCACTAGATTTTGAATGATAAATTTTCTAAGTTTGTAAGACAAAAATATTTTTTTTGTAAACATATCATACTATATAAATACATCTTTGTACTACATGAACTATTTATTTTCGCATGTATGAATAGGGAGGGAATTTGAAGTGCAGTTATTTTTTGAAGATCGTCCTTGATGAACACCTATTCATCTGTACGATCCTATTATCAACTTGCATATGGACGAACCTAACTGTCATAGTATGATCATTATTGCTAGATCATCCTAAATGAACACCTATTTGTCTGTACGATTGTTTTGGTCAAAAAGCTGTATAAAATGACTCCTCGGGAATGGTAGTTTACGAAAAGTCGTTTCATTTTTGTCATACGGAAAGATTTTTGTCCCTTACAAACTTACAATCATACATACGAACCTTATTTCTTATTATATGATCGTGCCAATTTATTTAAATTAAAAGTACATCATTCGTTGATCTTTCTTAATAAATCTCTTTCAATCTCAAATCATCTTGTGTTCAAAACTCTCCAAATGGCAAGCAACAACAAGCGGTTCAACACTCCAAAGGATATTCCTCTCGTTCTAGTCAACTAGACAGCAACTTCCTTTCTAAATAGAATGAAGAAACCTACCAGCATTTGTTTGAGGTAAAAATGAATCCATATTATCTCCTTATCCAAAGAGACATCAACTTTTCTGTAATGCTTCTTTTTGATTCTACCCAATTTTTTTTCATTCTTACCTTAATCTATGCATTCTATTATGATATCTTTTACTATTTACTTGCTAATCTGAGAATGAGAGAAAACAATATTGTAATGTCCTCATATGTTTTTAACAGAGGGTAGAGATTACTAAAGAGGATTTAGGGACTTTCCTATACCTTAAAATTGAAGGGGTAAGTGCACACACTATGACTTTGAGGTCTGATTTTGACTAGCTATCATAAATCAAACTCTTAGAGGTGTTACTTTAGTCAATCACCTATCTTGAGTATACACTTTGAATCAAAATGTCAGGATCAACCATTATGTTTTATGAATATACATTATTCCTAAAGCTGGTAATCAAACCAACCTCACTCTTTTACTTTCTACAGTCACATATCTTATAATGTCAAACACTCCAATTGATGAAGCCCAATTGATTCTGAACTACATCAATAATCTTACAGATATTAGACTTCTTACCATTATAAGGAAAAAGAATATGGCTTTAGGACATTTAGTCGCTTATGTTCTTATAAAGAAATATAACTTGATTCATTCCCATCCATCTACTCAT
>NW_021579458.1:0-367 GCF_001605985.2 Dendrobium catenatum
TTTGGATAAGCAGTTATCCAAGATTCGTTAATGAGCATACGATCCAGCTTCAGATGAATAGGGTTGTCCGCCCTTTGAATAAACCATGTAAAGAAATTACCAGACGATGGAAGATCCTCAAGTTGTGCATCAAAAATACACGAATTAAGAGGAGCCAGCTTGGAATGATTTAATGCAATCCCACTTGATTTTTTCGAGGGGAACCTACAACAGTTGAAGTCCCCAAGAGCAGCCCAAGCTAAACCATTATTTTTCGCAATTTGTCTAAGCTCATCCCAAAGGATATTCCGTTCCTCAAAAGAATTGGAAGCATAAACGATAGATAGCAGAAAAGGAGGGAGATCTCCGTTGTAAACTATGCCAGCAA
>NW_021579459.1:0-283 GCF_001605985.2 Dendrobium catenatum
ATATACTATTTACAAACATATACATAGTGTGTATAATGCTTGTACATAGCATGTATAAACTTTTGTATAGTATGTATAAACTTATACATTGTATGTATAAACTTGCACATAGAGTGTTGTATAATATTTGTATATAGCATATACAAATTTGTACATTGGGTGTATAATACTTTTACATAGCATGTTTAAACTTGTATAATTAATGGATAATGCTTGTACATAGCAGGTATAAACTTATACATAGTATGTATAATACTTATACATATCATGTACATAATATGTA
>NW_021579460.1:0-313 GCF_001605985.2 Dendrobium catenatum
ATGCCCTAATTAGGTGATTTGTTATTTAAATATTTTTAATTTTTAAAGAATTTTATGAATCTTTTAATTATTCATGAAAGGGAATTTCATTTTTTATTGAATGGTTTTTTATTTTACTTTTAGGTTTTAATTTATATTTATTATGAATTAAAAATAACTTTAGCAAATTATGTGAAGTAAACTTGGGTTTCCGAATTAACTAAACAAATGATCTCTAATCTTCTTTAAATTTAAACTATAGGTCCACCAAAACTAAAGGTAACTTCTTATGAATATTTAAGGTCATTGAGGCCCTCCATGGGTTTCAATAAAA
>NW_021579461.1:0-374 GCF_001605985.2 Dendrobium catenatum
GAGACTATAGAAAAACACCAACAAAATCCAGAAATAATGGCTTCTAAATCCAAAGAGTTAAAGCAAATGGTAGAAAAGCAAATAAGGGAGGCATTAGCAGAATCTCAAAGTGCGTCATATACTCCAAAAGGTAGACTTTACCCAGAGGAGTTTGATGCAGTTCCTTACCCAAAGGGATTTGTGCCTCCCTCCTTCAAGATCTTTGATGGTACTGGAAACCCAAGGAAGCACATAGCATACTTTAGAGCCAGTTGTTGCAACGCTGGGGGAAGCGATGCTTTGCTTTTCGGACAGTTTGTCAGTAGTCTGTCAGGGGTAGCATTTGACTGGTATGCAATTCTGCCAAATGGTTCAGTACACAGTTTCACAGAGTT
>NW_021579462.1:0-281 GCF_001605985.2 Dendrobium catenatum
GGGGTGATCATTCACTTAAACGTGGGTTAAGTGAATGGAGAGGGAAATTGTTTGTTGATCTTGTTTCAACAAACGAGAGATGAATAACTTAGAGTTTGTTTCTAAGATTTGACCACCATGTAATGATGTTTGATTGGAGCCTTTGGAGATTCCAAATTATCATACATGAGGAAGAGGAGTATTCATTTGTCAATTTTATGATTTAACAAACGAAGGGAAAAAGAAGATTGGTTGGTTCTATATCCCAACACAAGGATTGATAGTTTAGAGTTTGGTTCCAA
>NW_021579463.1:0-231 GCF_001605985.2 Dendrobium catenatum
TTTTGTTTGTGTGTTCCTGTTTTGTAGTTTGTTATTATTTTTTTTTTTGAAAAATAAAAAAAATTGTGTTTTATGGTTCAAAATGCTTCCTTATTTTCATATATATATCAATTCAGGGGGAGTTTAGGAAAATAGTTTAATTTGAAATCATACAAATAATAATCGTTTTGCCATCATCAAAAAGGGGGAGATTATTAAGATAGTTGCTATTTACATGCTTTACATTTTTGC
>NW_021579464.1:0-256 GCF_001605985.2 Dendrobium catenatum
GTACGAACGGTTATTACTAGGTCGGTTCTAGAAACTGAAGAAAAACCATCCTAAGTCGGTTGTATCATCTGTACGAAAATTGGTTCGTCTGGATGAAATTTTTACAGAGACTAGATCGTCCTGGACGATAATTAATTTCATTTGGACAAAAATTTTACAGAGAGAATATCATTTTCTGATGATAATTAATTTCGTCTGGTCAAAAGTTTTACAGAGACTAGATCGTCCTGGACGATAATTAATTTCGTCTGGACAA
>NW_021579465.1:0-239 GCF_001605985.2 Dendrobium catenatum
ATTTAACATTTAATGAAGAGAAGATGCCGCTAGGGATACTTATACTTCTACTCAGAACAAAGATTAGGATGCCACTAGGGATGCTTACTCTTAACTCTAAAGATGTCAATAGGATGCCGTAGGAGGACTTATACCTAAAGACGGATTTAAAATTTAAAATTTAATGAAGAGAAGATGCCGCTAGGGATGCTTATACTTCTCTTCGGGACCAAGATTAGGATGCCACTAGGGATGCTTAC
>NW_021579466.1:0-287 GCF_001605985.2 Dendrobium catenatum
AACAAGCTTATGATAGTATGTGTTGGGATACTTTGGATAAAGTGATGGAGTGGTTTGGATTCCCTAAGACTTTTTATAAGCTTATTTTGGAATGTGTAGTAAGTCCAAAATTTTCTATTTTGATAAATGGTGAAAGCTCTAATTGGATAGAAGCTGAATGTGGTTTTAGACAAGGTTGTCCTTTGTCTCCTTACCTATTCATCATGTGTTCTCAACTTTTAACGGAAGGATTGGATGAAATTGGAGGAAAAATTGGTATCAAAGTTAATTCTAATGGCCCTATTATT
>NW_021579467.1:0-243 GCF_001605985.2 Dendrobium catenatum
GTGGTAGAGGGTGAGCCAAACTGGGGTGTGACAGGCCTCCCCCTCCCATCTGCAACCCGCCGACCTCTCCATCTTTCCCCTCTGAGAGCATCTTGTGGCGACCACCCATCTTCACCTCCATATCGCATGGCGGATCCCAAGCTAGAATGAGGGCTTGTGTTCGATGCCCAAGGTAACGTCGACATACTACAATCACCGTTCTTTGATGCGGGATTTGAATCCGACGAAGACACCGTGGGAGAT
>NW_021579468.1:0-303 GCF_001605985.2 Dendrobium catenatum
CAAGGACTTAAGATCTAAAAAGAATCTGCCTCAGAATCTAAATCTAATTTGAGTACTATAAAATAGTGACCCGAACCTAACTAATGAAGTGCAATTCTGGACTTATCCCGGCCTGGATTGGGGAGCCAGCTAACTACCTAAGCGATTTAAAACCATGTTTCCAGCTCTTCTGAAAGATGGGTAGGGATGTTATTTAAGTTTTAAGGAATTGGGGACCGACATCTAAGACAGATCCTAATTGGTCCCTCGACTTATGTATGGTGAAAAATGTCTAAAAATGCAATTAATATTTTAGACTCTTTT
>NW_021579469.1:0-513 GCF_001605985.2 Dendrobium catenatum
TCTGAACCACATGAACATTACACCAAACCTCCTGAACCTGATCCTGATAGCAAACCAAGACATATCCTGAAATACCAAGTTGCTAGGAAACGACCTGAACCTAAACCTCCTGATCCAAAGTGCCCATGTGATGTCCCTGGCCTTTGTAAGAAACAAGTAGCGTTTACTGAAGCTGCTGACCTGATTGAATATGGATATGATCTTGTCACCCCCAAACAAGTCAAGAAAATCATTACTCATCATGACATAGAAAACTTTGTTTCTTGACTTGAGAAATTGGAAGTCATAGGAGAAGATCCTACAAAATACTGGGATAAAGACAAAATATTCTGTGAATTGCAGATTATCAATCAGGATATCAATATTCGAGGAAGTGAGATAAAATTTAACAATTGGGAACTCCAAGAATGCAAGATCCACATCGAACAGTTATTGAAACTAGGTGTTATTAGAAGATCCGAGTCTAGACATAGGAGCCCATCAAAAGACCAGTTGGTTAATAAGATCCAGAAT
>NW_021579470.1:0-291 GCF_001605985.2 Dendrobium catenatum
AACTTCAAAGATTAAGGAATTATATTCTTTTAAAATTTTAAATGGGATTGCTTATAATTAGAATAATTAATTCTCTTTCAAGAGTTAAATGATCGAAACTAGGGATCATTGATCCTGACAAGCCCAAAATTAGTCTACATTATTCTATGTTGGACATAAGAAAACTTCAAAATTTAAACTTATTATTTCAATTATTCATTTTATTAGAAATTTGGAGATTATATTACATTACCACTATATTGAGAAAAATATAAGAGCCAAGGGCTTATGATAGCAAATAATAATTTATCA
>NW_021579471.1:0-307 GCF_001605985.2 Dendrobium catenatum
ATTTAATCGTGTACGATAATCTTTGCGATTCTGTTCTATAGGTCTTTCAAAAGCAAATCTTATATCAATGTTTTCATTCATTAAATCTTCACATTTTCGCCTAGCAATGTTATGTGAACTGTTCTTATTACCAACATGAATCTGCAATCATTCTTTTTTTTTTCCAATTTTTAAAACCCTTTGAATCAAAACTGTCACCATTAGATTGTTCTCCAAGTTTAGGTCCATACAGATAACAAAACAAACAGAACACTACATCCTTGGTTATATTGTACTCTAACCAAGCTTTGTGATCATCATACCATGC
>NW_021579472.1:0-478 GCF_001605985.2 Dendrobium catenatum
TATTCTCAACATCTTCATTATATTTGAAAATACTTTTTGTAGCTCACTCTTAATACCATCATCGCCTGAATCTCAAGGAGAATCCTTGGATGTTTTGTGTAAGCCTTTAAATTTTCAATTTTTTTTTGTTGACCTAGAGAAGTCTAAATCACAAGCCGTCTTCGTCAGAACATTTAAAATGTTGTGTTTTAGATTCCTTAATTTTTTCATAATTTTTTGGCATTGTCAAACCTATTCAAGTCGGGTTGGGTTGTGACATGTTTGGCCAGGAGTCAGCCCTTCAATTGCAACTCCAGTCTAATATTGTACCAGACTAACTAACACCAAGAAATCCCACATAAAGCCTTAACATCTTGAATTGTAAACCCAATTGATCATTAGATAGATGCAAAAAGTACCTTTTTAAGAGTTTTCATTGTTGAACCTAAAGGCCGATTCAATAATGGAAATTAATTAATCTTTATAAAATAACTTTTTC
>NW_021579473.1:0-204 GCF_001605985.2 Dendrobium catenatum
ATCTGATCTTTTTATTTCTATGTTTCCAGATGCAAATGTTTTGTGCTCCCTACAAAAAATAAAGAAAAATATAATGTTAGAGCGCAACTATAGCGCAACTGTAGCGTAACTATAGCTCAACTGTAGCGCAACTATAGCGCAACTGTAGCGCAACTGTAGCGCAACTGTAGCGCAACTATAGCGCAACTGTAGCGCAACTATAGC
>NW_021579474.1:0-253 GCF_001605985.2 Dendrobium catenatum
CTTTGGGTTGGGTTTTTGGCCCGTTTATTAAATGGGTTAGGGTTCTGGTTGACATGCGAACCCATCTTTGACCAAAAAATAATCAGTTTAATATATATTTCCTTAAATTTTTTTACTTGTTGATATAATCTTCATATTTTTTAATCAAATATCCCAAATTATATATTAAAGAACTTATAATTTTTTTAAAACCAAAATAGGTTAAGAGCTCTGATTCGAGTCATTCGGGTTGCTAGTGGATTGTGTTTTAGTT
>NW_021579475.1:0-422 GCF_001605985.2 Dendrobium catenatum
CTTAAACCACGACAAATTCTGGATCTTGAGCATCAAATCATACCTGCTAGTCCATCAGGTTTCACCCAAGCTAACAAATACCAAGTATGGCGTCAAGCAATGAGTGCTGAGTTCGACGCCTTGCAACAACAAGGAACTTGGAAACTGGTTCCATATCAATCCGGTCAAAACATCTTAGGCAGCAAATGGTTGTACAAAACCAAATACAATGCCGATGGCTCCATTGCAAGACATAAAGCTCGACTTGTAGCTCAAGGATTCAAACAAGAGCACGGTCTGGATTACCATGAAACGTTTAGCCCAATGGCTAAATTTGCCACGATTAGATTGTTCCTAACTGTTGCCATCTCCAACAAGTGGCCAGTACTCCAACTTGATGTGTCTTATGCCTTTCTTCATGGCAAATTACAAGAGCAAGTGTT
>NW_021579476.1:0-515 GCF_001605985.2 Dendrobium catenatum
AGGAAGATATTAAGAAGAAGAGGTCCCCTGAACCTGAAACTGAGTGCATCCATTTCGTGGATGCTAATGATACCCCTAATAACGAAGAATTCTTTGAGGATGAAACTGAAGAGATTGAATCAGACTCCCTGAATGACTTAAACCCTAAGCTAAGACCTTTAAACGTCGACACCTTAACCCACCCCGATCCTAGTCTTCTCGAGGATAAGCCTTTGGACAAAGTATGCTCGAATGATAGCAGTGTGATCTCGGAAGAAACCAACCGGACTTCGAACACTTTGGATTTAATTTTGGAAGATCCTGAGTTAGTTGTAACACCTACTGAGATTATTCCGGATAATTATGATAATCCTGATTTAATTTTGGATAATTCTGATTTAGTTTTGGATAATTCTGATTTAATTTTGGATAATTTTGATGACGACTTAGATAATCTCGAGTTGGAAGTAAGTCAATCGAATTTATCACCGGATTCAATTGAAACGGAACCCATGGATCTTAGGGTCGCAACCAAA
>NW_021579477.1:0-310 GCF_001605985.2 Dendrobium catenatum
CCTATAAGCATTCCTATTGTTCCAGCAATGAAAAACAGCACCACAGTACAAGTGCTTCCAATGGTGCCCAGCCCGTGATCGCTCCCCGAGGGCATTCTGAAGTGTCAAAAAGTTAGAAAATTTGGGCGTATAGAAGCCCCAGCCTTCAAGGCATAAAAGAACGTCCTTGAGCTGCCGACATTGCGTCGTAATATGGTCCAAATCTTCCCTAAGACAGCAGCCGACCAGGCAGGAGAAATCCACGCAAAGTCCCCGACGATGAAGCCACGAAGTGGTCGGGATTAAGTCCTTGTAAATACGCCACCAAAAG
>NW_021579478.1:0-317 GCF_001605985.2 Dendrobium catenatum
TTTTACTGGAATTGCGCAAAGGCGGGCCTCATATTGCACAATTTTAAACCATGATCGGCATATTAGTAAAACCGAAGTTAAAGAGGCTTTAAAGAAAATGAAGGGTGAAAATGCTATTGGAACTGATGATATTTCAATAGAGGTGTGGAAATGCTTAGGAGATGAAGGAATTCTTGGCTTACTAAACTTTTTAATACTGTTTTGAAGACTAAAAATATGTCAGATGAGTAGAGAATGAGTGTGTTAATTCTTATTTTTAAGAATAAACGTGATGCACAATATTGTGCAAATTATAGAGGAATTAAGTTAATGTGTCA
>NW_021579479.1:0-350 GCF_001605985.2 Dendrobium catenatum
TTTTTTAATATTATTTAAATTTAATCATTTTAAATATATCTAATTATTGAAATATTAAAAAACATTAAAAATTAAAATACTTTGTTTTAAAAAAATAAGTGTCCCAATATAAAAACATTAAAAATTAGTGTCCTAATTATGTTGCTTCGTTTGAGACGGCTTTCTTACTGCTTTTTAAAGTAGCTTTCTAGTACAAAAAAATTAAAATTTTGTACTAAAAAGATGCTGTAAGAAGCAGTAAGAAAGCCATCCTAAACAAGCCCTATATCTTAATCTAGGCATTGGATTTTTTTGTTGTTGTTTTCTTTCATTTTATTTAAACTACATATATTTTTTTTTGTCTTCACTAG